>NC_051394.1:42697226-42712226 GCF_015228065.2 Penaeus monodon
GCATGTTCCGCCGAGGACGTCATACAGGTCACGTTACAGTCGTTCGGTGTCGATGCGTCCGTCCAGCCTGTATGTGTTGGAGGAGGCTCGGACGAGGCAGTAAATCTTCGGAGATTCTGCTTGACAACCCGCCTCTGCTGCCGCTGCCTGTCTCGCTGTGTCCCACTGCCGCTGCTCGCTGGAGGTAGCGCTTTTCGCCCTGCTCCCTCGCTTGCCCATCGAAGACGGTCGATTGGAAAGAAATAAGTGATTCGTATCTGAGGACTGTTTGTTAGGATCAGTAGTTTAGCTACCGCGCTGATCAGCTCCTGTTGAAATTGTTTTCTTTTGTATAAATAACGGTATAGTTTCAAGTGATATGGTTCATATGCATAGTTGTAGCTCCATGTACATGATACTTTGAAATATGAAGTAAATATCCTGATTCGTTTGGCGTTGGCAAGGCATTTAACTAGTGGAGTAGCTTTGGTTGGCCGATACTATGAAGGATCCCGCGCGTTATTCACTTGAAGCTGAACAAACATCCTTGGAAAGTGTGATCAGGAACACATTATTTACACATTACATCACTCCTCGAATGTCCCTTACGCACAGCCTTCAATATCCGTGGATATTTCGGGGTCATGCAGGCGACATTTCACGGAGGGAGGACGTCATACAGCCACGGCGCGCCCACTTTGCCCAAGTAGGCTGGCGGAGAGATCTCATTACGGGAAGACAAATTGGATTCCTCGCGCCGCCATTAGTTTCCATCATCGGCGGGAGAAGCGTGAATCACCTTCGGCTCCAAGTTACGGCTCGCGGCGGTGGCGGCGGCCGCGTGGCTTCTGCCTCCGCCGCATGACTTACGCGATCATCGGGAATGCAATTTAAGTTTACTGGCGAGAGTTTGTGTGCTTCATCTCATGATTTATTTTTTCCATTTGGGTTTTCGTTTGGATGTTGTTGAGTTTATTCATGACTGTTTGCATCTTGTCTGATATTCCCATAATCCGAAATATATGCTTTGTTTAGGATATGATACCAGTGTAAACGCGAAGAGCATTGGAAGCGACGCGAAATTACTCGAAAATTTAAAATTATTTTAAAGCAGTATAATAGCCGAGCGAGAATAGACATAGGTATATAAATAGTTTCTAAGTGGGAGCACGGAATGAAATGGAAGCCCAAGAGATATCTGTAATAGAGAGAGCCGCTGTAATTGATTGCAAGTGATTAGTCTCTCGAAATAAATGTTGGGGAAGCAGAGCGAGAGGTGCCTCTTCCAGCGTGCGACCAGAAGCGCGTTCTCTTTTCTCCACGAAAGTTCCATTTGGATTTTGGTTGGTTCCTTGGATGCTGGGTCTCTCCTGGGTTTGTTTGTTAGATTAGTGCTTTTTCTCGAAATTGCTTGCCTGGATATTTGTTTTTGTTATATATATATATATATATATATATATATATATATATATATATATATATATATATATATATATATATGATATATGTATATATATGTATATTATGTTATATATTATATATATATATATGTATATATATATATATAATTATATATATATATATATATATATATATGTATATGTATATATACATATATACTAAATATATACTGCAAATTTTCGCCTTTATCTTAATTAGTTGTGGGGATAATGCAGTTCTTATCAGCCTTTCCCCTTATCGCGATATTGTTATTGACTTCATTGGCAACTCCTTGATAAGCAGTTGCCTAGGAGATGTAATGTAGCTTTAATTCACGCTCACACTATTTAAAACGACGTAGTCTTTGCAATAATACTCGCGAGTTAATCCGCTGATAAAGCACATGCTACTTAATTGTGACTCATTTAGTGTTAACTTCTTACCATTAGGCAATTGTAGATTTTTTTTTTTTACAGTCTTAATTAATAGGGATTTACAGCCATTTTTGTGTAATGCAAATTGGGAGGTCAGGGAGAAAAATCGTTATTTCAGTTATTATTGTCGGAATTGTCATCGTCACGGGAGGCAATCAGAGCAGCCGGCATAAAGATATCGGGCGTCATCGGTCAAATTGCGTTTCTGAAATCACATTAATTTCTGTGCAATCTGCCGGATTGTTCGGTAATCTGGCTTTTTACTGTTCCCTCATTACGGCCGGGGAATTCGTCCGGCGCCTTGCTATTTGGGGGTGATTTGCATGCAGAAAGAGCATGAAAAAAAAAAACAGGCGGCGTGGGAGTTCTTCCTCCTGCCTTGAAATCGCTGGTAAGGGAGGGGGGGTTTGTGTATAGCTTGTCGGAGAAGGAATGACAATGGTGTCAATTTTCAGGCAATATCCGCTTTGCTTGCATTAAAGTTTTATCATTAATTACAGTGTCTTTATTGTTTACTGCTGTCGCGTTGATTCACATACCGGCTTGGTATATGTGTACGTTCATATTTTTTTTATGAATATAATTGTGTTTACCATTTGCGAGGGATAGGCCATGGTAGGTTCTTTCATATACGTGCGTCAAGTCTAGATGTAGTTCGCGGCGAGGAAAGTCATCCAACTGTAGCAAAATTCGTATAAATATTTCTTGAAGAACCCAAGATGGCGGCCACATCAGGCGCACTCTCCATCTCGCCTCATTGCCGTCACTGAGTTGAGATTGCGAACACTAGCGGGTGCTTATATACTTTGTAAAGACTATGGATACTTAAAAAAAAAATCGTATTGCACAAGTCATAAGACCGTGGAGTGCATGAAGAAGGGCAAAGTGCTATCTCATTATGGACAAAATATGGGCAATGCAGTTTTTGGCAAGTAACTCCCGTGGTCGGTGGTGTAACGTGTCACTACGGTATTTAAGCGCGAAAGTTTGCATTTTCAGCTTGTGCCGACTGCGCTTAACTTTAAACGAAGAGGGGGAAAGAAATGCCGAGACTTTAGGGCGCGATTCCGAAACGCCTTGGATTTAAGCGGCCAGAATTAGGGCTAATGTTATTACCTGCAGTGCGCGCCTCCATGGGTCTCCTATGGACGGCGCCCTAACAGGGAGGCTCCGGCGGTGAAATTCAGGTTTTATAAGGCAGTGCTTTTTTAGTTAAGTAGTCCAACATTACGATGGAATTTTTTTAGATTTTGTTTTTTAACTTAAAAGTAATCAGACCGGGGTCGTTACGTGTATGGAATAGATTTAACTATTTGTTGTATTGTTTCCTTATCTTTTACATGCCCCCCTTTCCGTGGCTTGTGTTCCGTGTTTTTTCCTTTCGTTCATTTCTCCTTCATTCTTGGTCATTACATATTTGTTTCTTGTTACGCCTCTGTTCTCCTCTCTCTTCGTCCTCTCTCTCTCTTGCACTTCTGCCTCCTCTTCTCGCCTCTTCTGTGCTTGCTGTATCCGTCTTTTTCTCTCCCTCTTTAATCCGTTTTCTCTCTCTCTCTCCCTCCCTCCCTCCCTCCCCCCCTCCCCCTCCCTCACTCTCCACTTTTCCACCTCCTCCCCCTGTTACTCTCCTCTTTTCCACCGCCCCCCCCTCTCTCCCTGCAGGGCATTGTTGGGTATCACGGAACCAAAGGGATTTACCGGCTGTTGTCACCAAGAGTTTTTTGATGGCTGTGTCGCACGCACGCCATTGTTCCTTTTCCCTCTCACGCCTGTGAATGCGTCGCTGCTATTTGCGGACTCATTGTCTATAGGTTGTGTCGCTTGCGGAATTAAAGGCAGCATCTATGTAATCCGCAGCTGGTCCTCGCTGTCTTGCTCTCCTTCTCCTTCCTTCTTTTTTTTTTCAATTCCTTTTTTTTTTCCTCTTCTCCTTCCTTCCCCAACTCTTTCCCCTTTCTCTTGTTGCTCTTCTTCTTTCTCTTACTACTACTACTGCTGCTACTATTCTTCCCCCTATTTTACTTCCTTCTTCTCTTTTTTTCTCTCCCCCTGTTTTTTTCTCCGTTCTCCCTTTTAAATTCCTTAAATTTCCTCTTCCTCACGTTCCCCCTCCTCCTTCTCCTCCTCCTCCTCCTTCCTCCTCCTCTTCCTCCTCCTCCTTCCTCCTCCTCCTCCTCCTTCCTCCTCTCTCCTTCTCCTTCTCCTTCTCCTTCTCCTCCTCCTCTTCCTCCTCCTCCTCCACATCCTCTACCTCCTCCATCTCCTCCACCTCCTATCCTCCTATTCCTCTTCTATCCCCTTCCTCCTCCACATTCGCCCCTCGATATATGTCGTCGATGATAATTATGCAAGCGCGTCCCCGTTCGAAGGCAATTAAATGTCCATTGATCCTGTGACGCAATTTATTATTAATCGCCTAGCAACTCCGGGGAGAGATACGTAGCCGCTCTCTCACTTCATCCAACATCATGTCAGTGTATCGAAAGGATAAAGGATGCGAAGGATAAATGACTGGAAGCACGAAGTGTAAAATAATTATTGGTTTGGGGGAATAAATGATGACGTGTGTTTGCGCATGTCTGATTGTTTGCCCTCAAAGCGGCGTCGATGCTGTCGGGTGAACCGTACTTTTTTCCTGCTTCTTATTCGTACTGGAATTTGTTTTTTGCTGCTACCTACTATATTTCTCTTTCTCTTCTCTCTCTCTCTCTCTCTCTCTCTCTCTCTCTCTCTCTCTCTCTCTCTCTCTCTCTCTCTCTCTCTCTCTCTCTCAGTAATGAATGTGAAGTAATGAAACCGTATTCCGGGCCTTCGGTACTGGTATCTGTCTCCCTCTTTATCATTATCTTAAAAGTCGATGCTTCTGGGCGCTACTGATATGATATTTTTTTTTTTTCTTTTTTTCCTCTTCTCCATCTTCGCTTTTCTCTTTGCTTCTCCTCTTCTGCTCTCTCTCTCTCTCTCTCTCTCTCTCTCTCTCTCTCTCTCTCTCTCTCTCTCTCTCTCATATCTGTTCATGCCTTTCCGCCTTCGTACTTTCTCTCTCTCCTCTTACATGGTCTTCTAGTTCGTCTTCATCTCGCTCTGCAGATTCTTTTCTCTCTCTCTCTCTTCTTTCTCTTTTTCTCTTTTTCTTCTTTTCCTTTCTCCCATTCTTCGCTTTCTTTTCTTTCCCTTGCTTCTCCCTCTCTCTCTCTCTCTCTCTCTCTCTCTCTCTCTCTCTCTCTCTCTCTCTCTCTCTCTCTCTCTCTCTCTCTCTCTCTCTCTTTCTCTTTCTCTTTCGCTCTCTATGTCTCTATCTGTCTATCTATCTATCTATCTATCAATCTCCCCCTCTCCCTCCATCTCTCTCTATCTATCTATCTATCTATCTCCCCTTCTCCCTCCCTCCCTCCCTCTCTTTCTCCCTCTCCCTCTCTCTCTTTCCCTCTCCCTTTCTCCCTCTGCCTCTCTCCCTCTCCCTCTCCCTCTCCCTCTGTCTCTCTCTCTCTTCCCTTCCCCCAGCCACCCCCACCTCTCTTTTTCTCCTTTTCTCTCCCTCCCTCCCTCCCTCCCTCCCCCCCACCTATGCCTCTCTTGCTCGACTGTGATAATTTTGGTGTCTCTCTCTTCCCCGTTGCTGCTCCTCTCTTTGCACCCTTCACTCCCTCACGCTCTGTCCTCCTCCTACCCCCTCTCTCTCTCTCTCTCTCTCTCTCTCTCTCTCTCTCTCTCTCTCTCTCTCTCTCTCTCTCTCTCTCTCTCTCTCTCTCTCTCTCTCTCTCTCTCTTTCTCCCTCATTTCTCTGTGATACTTTGTTTCTCCTCTCCCTTACCTCCCCCTTTCTCCATAGCGTTAAGCAGGACGCAGGGCGCGTGGGCGTTGATGTAAAATCTATACGTGTGGGCGTGATGGGGAAGAGCATCCTAGAAGGAAAGGTCAAAATGGAGAAATTGGAGAGCATATAGCTATGTCATGGGGAGCGAGGAAGAGAGATGGAGATAGATGAGGGGAGGGAGAGATGGAAGGAGGGAGAGCGGGAAGGAGGAAGAGAGGGGAGGAGGAAGTGAGGGAAGGGAGAAAGGGGAGGAGAGAGAGAGGGAAGGAGGAAGAGAGATGGAGATGGATAAGGTAAGGGAAAGAGGGGAGGAGGGAGAGAGTGAAGGAGGAAGAGAGATGGAGATAGATGAGGGAAGGGGGAAAGGGGAGGAGGAAGAGAGGGAAGGAGGGAGAGAGGGAAGGAGGAAGAGAGATGGAGATAGATGAAGGAAGGGAAAGAGGGGAGGAAGGAGAGATGGAAGGAGGGAGAGAGGGAAGGAGGGCGAGAAAGAAGAAGGGAGAAAAAAAAGAAGTAGAGAGAGAGAAAGAAGGAGAGAGAGAGAGAGAGAGAGAGAGAGAAGGAGAGAGAGAGAGAAAGAAGGAGAGAAAGTGAGAGAAATAAGGAGAGAAAGTGAGAGAAAGAAGTAGATAAAGATAGAGAGAAAGAAGGAGAGAGCGAGAGAAAGAAGGAGAGAGAGAGATAGAGATAGAGAGGAGAGAGGAGAGAACAGACAGAGATACGGATATACAGATAGAGAGACCGTAAACAAGTTGTTTCGTCATCCCGGCTACGCGATTTTTCGATAGATAAGGGGCTCGATTTATTTGTTAGAGAAAGAGAGCGACAGAGAGAGTATACACCAACTCAAAACCTATTGACAGACGGATATTTCCACCTCGGGAAAAAGTTTTCTGCGCCGTGAAGTCCCCGATCTTTTGATTAGGTTTTCGTTTGGGGATTCTGGAGCGCGAGTGCCGCGGGGCTCGGGGATTAATTAAGTCCCGAACTGTGAAAGAGCTCGCCTTAAATCCGGCTGAAGTATGAACTCTAGGTTAATAATGAAGAGCGAGAGTCGGGAACCCCCATTGTCGCCGTATTTATTAGTGCAGGCGTTCGCTCTCATGCTGGTGATGCTTCTCAAAACTTCTCTCTGCTTCCTGGCTCGCTCTCTCTTGCAGCCGCGCCCCCTCTCTCGTTTTCGGTGCTTATTATCCCCTTCCTCGTCTCCGTCCGGTTTTTTGCTAACGCCTTCGCATTCTCTCTCTCGTTTCATCCCATATTGCCCCATCTCTTGAAGAGCCATCTCTCCCTTTCCTCCTACTTGGATATTGGCTTCTTGTTCTCCTTGGCCTTTTCAGCGTCCGGCTAACCGGTGCTTTGTGTCTTCTGCGTATCCCATTTTCAGCCTCCTTCCACCTCCTCCTTCACCTTCTCCGTCTCCGTCTCCGTCTCCGTTTCCTCCTTCTCAGTCTCCTCCTTCTCCTTCTTCTTCTTCTCCTTCTTCTTCTTCTCCTTCTCCTTCTTCTTCTTCTTCTTCTTCTCCTTCTTCTCCTTCTCCTTCTCCTTCTCCTTCTCCCTCTCCTTCTCCTTCTTCTCCTTCTCCTCCTCCTCCTCCTCCTCCTCCTCCTCCTCCTCCTCCTCCTCCTCCTCCTCCTCCTCCTCCTCCTCCTCCTCCTCCTCCTCCTCCTCCTCCCCCTCCTCCTCCATCTCTCCTTTTATAGTAAAAGCCTCTGCTGTGTTGAATACCGTTTCAATTCTTTCCGCACTGCCTATCCCTCTTTCTTTCTTCCCCCTCTATCACTGCCTTCCCTCTCGACCTTTTTTCCATAAAAAATATTCCATGTCACTCTACTGTTTTAAGTTCATACCCTACAGGGTGGACAAAACTTCGCCGGCGGGTTAAGGTGAGGCAAGTCTGAGTGGGCGTGATGGTGCGGCCGAGAAGACACGTTTTGACGCAAGGAGGCGGCACCCTCGACGGCAGAGGGAGCTGGATTGAGATTTATGTATCTATGGGGGATTTCGGACAAGGGTCTAGAAAAATGATGGTGAAGAGTGTGGCACCTTTTTATTTATGTGTTATATGTGTGTGTGTGTGTGTGTGTGTGCGTGTGTGTGGGTGTGTGGGTGTATACGTATATGTGTATATATATTTATATTTATATTTATATTTATAAAAATGTGCATATATTACATATATATATATATATATATATATATATATATATATATATATATATATATATATATATATATTGCACATTTTTATAATTATATGAGAGAGGGAGAGAGAGAGGGAGAGGGAGAGGGAGAGAGAGAGAGGGAGAGGGAGAGGGAGAGGGAGAGAGAGAAAGAGGGAGAGGGAGAGGGAGAGGGAGAGAGAGAGAGAGAGTGGAGTGAGAAAGAGAAAGAGAGATGGAGAAAGAGATAGAAAGCGAAAGAATATCAGTACAAAAAAGAGCACCAATCCTGCAGGTATGGACAGGGAGAAAATAGGAGAAGCGGCGCCGCGGGCAGCCTTTGTCCGCCGGCCCCTCCTCGCGCGTCTGGGCCGGGGACGCGTATCAGGTGTTCCGTCGCTCCAAGTCGCGGGCGGTGTGGCGGAGTGATGATGTCGGTAATGATATTAATAATGTTGGCCGTGTTCTTCGTGGCGGCGGTGTCCCTTTTCGTAGCGGGAGGCTTGGGTAATGATGGTACGATTGTGCTGTTATTGACTTTAGCGAATTATTATTGTGCGATTGTGATGTTATTGACTTCAGCGAATTATGTGATATTATTGACTTTTTTTGTTACTGATTTTTTTTTATTGAACGACTGTGATGTTATTGTTATTATTGTAGTAATTAGATAGAGATATAGAGACAGATCGACAAGGAGATATGATGAGAGGATGAAAAGGGCAGCCATAATAAGTATATATTGTGTATAAACAGTCAGATAAAGTTTATGTCAGCTCTGAAGGTGCTCATTGTTTTTCAACCTTTTTCTTACATCTTTTCACTGTGTGCCACTGCCTCTCACGTTGTTTATCTCGCACACATTTAAGATAAAGAACGAGCTCTGAAGGTGAGTTTATTTTACATTTCAAGATATTATACTCGACCAACTGTTGCGTTTTGCAGACCTGCAGTATTCAGTCCCGTTGGAAATGAAAATTTATTGATATTTATTTTTTTCTTGAGGGAATACCATTTTGGTTAACTATTTAATCAAGCCATTTGCCCGGGTGTGTGTGTGTATCGCTGGGTATTATTTTTATATTATTATTATTACTGTTGTTTTTAATTATATGGAACATGTAGTATATATGTTTTGTATTAATAATACTTCGGTAAAGATATCGAAAAATGTTAACATATTAGGGTTATTGTAAAGATGATGATTATGATCATGGTGATGATGCCTACAGTATTATAACAGCGAAATATTTAAAACAGTAATATCTACGGAACTGCTACTTTAATTGTAAACAACTATTAATTGTAAATAGCGATAAAGGTAGCAGTAACAGATAACATTTTTCACTTTAGACTAACAAATGGTGTTCAGGGAAGTCGAGATCAGCATATCTAATTATGTATCTCACAAAAATAGAAATCTAAATTGCGTTGTATTTTTACGCTTACGGACTAACAAACTGAAAAGCCGTGTTGTTGATAAATATTAATTGGTATTGTTGATGACTTTCTTTTAATTAAACAATTTTATCGTGATTATTTTTTCATTCTTCTTGGATATTTTAGGGTATTAGTTACGGTGATAAAGATAGTAATTACGGTAATGATAGTGGCAATGACATTACTGTAGTTAATGATCATAGTGGCGATCATATTGTTATGAATTTTGATGTGTGGTAATGGAAATACATTTTATTTTTTCGTTGAATAATGGTAATAGAAAGGTTATTTACTCCGTGTAGTTATTGCATTTTTTATATTTTTGTCTGTCCATATGTCTAGGTTTCTCTCTCTCTCTCTCTCTCTCTCTCTCTCTCTCTCTCTCTCTCTCTCTCTCTCTCTCTCTCTCTCTCTCTCTCTCTCTCTCTCTCTCTCTTTCTCTCTCTCTCTCTTTCTATTTTTGCTTGCTCTTCGCTGTTTTTAACAGTTTGCATTACTGTATAAATAGTCTTTTGTTCATCTTCCCTTTTTCGATCTTTTCCCGTCCTTTGTTCTATCTCCTTATTTTCGCCATCCTGCTGTTCATCGATTATTGCTCTTCCTGTATTTGCACCATTTACAGTTTTTTTCTCAGTCCTTTTCTTCGCACTTGTTGTCATTTCTTTCTGAGTTCTTTTCCCTTAATTTGCATTCCACAGGAAGGGAAATTAGAATGGAAAAAGGAGTGGTGTTTGTCTGTGACGAAATGAGAGAGGGAGGGAGAGGGTGAGGCAGAGGGAGAGGGAGAGGGAGAGGGAGAGGGAGGATGAATGGAGTGAGAGTCTTCCTCGAAGTAATTTCAAAGTCATTTCAGAGAGAGCGAGAAGCAGAGACAGACACAGACACTGGCACAGGCACGGACACACACACACAGAGACAGAGACAGAGACAGAGACAGAGACAGAGACAGAGACAGAGACAGAGAGAGAGAGAGAGAGAGAGAGAGAGAGAGAGAGAGAGAGAGAGAGAGAGAGAGAGAGAGAGAGAGAGAGAGAGAGAGAGAGAGAGAGAGAGAGAGAGAGAGAGAGAGAGAGAGAGAGAGAGAGAGAGAGAGAGAGAGAGAGAGAGACAGAGAGAGAGAGAGAGAGAGAGAGAGAGAGAGAGAGAGAGAGAGAGAGGAAGAGAGAGAGAGAGAGAGAGAGAGAGAACCAGAGGGAGAAAAATAAAAAAAAAAGAGACCAAGAATAATTGAGAAAAAAGAGAGGGATGTATTATCGATAAAAAATTTCATAGCAAACCAGAAAGTGAAAAAGAGGAATAGAGTAAATTAGGGAAAATAGAAACCAAAAGGCTTACTCCATCCGGCATCACGAGTCCACCTCGATGTCCCTTCCGAGAGCCCCTCCCCCCCTCCCCACCCCCGGTACACAACCTCCGAGACGAACGGGGCTTGAGCCAATGGGAGTGGCTGTTTGACGAAGGCTTTAATATCGGCGGATTGTAACCGGTTCTCTCCCTTCCTCCATCCCTCCCTCCTTCCCCTTCTCTCTTCCCCCTCTTTCTCTTCCTCTCCTCCTTCTCCCCTCTCTCCTCCTCCTCCTCCTCCCCTCCCATCCTCCTCCCGTCCTCCTCCTCCTCCGCTCCCTCTCCTTCCCCTCCACTCCCCCTCCTCCTCTTCCTCCCTCCGCTCCGCTTCCTTGTTCTTTGGTTAAAGGTTTCTTCAGACAAGCTCTTTGGGATGTCCTGATGGACTGATTTCGCCGCATCCCCCCCCCCCCTCTCTCTCTCTCTCTCTCTTCTCTCTCTCTCCTTTCCTCGCTCTCCTCTCCCCTCTCTCTCCTCTCTCGCTCTCTCTTTTTCCCCTCTCTCCCTCTCTCTTCCCTCCCCTCTCTCCTCTTTTCCTTCTCTCTCTCTCTTCTCTCTCTCTCTCTCTCTCCCCTCTTCTCTCTCTCTCCCTCTCTCTCCTCCTCTTCTCCTCTCTCTCCTCTCTCTCCTCTCTCTCTCTCTCTCTCTCTCCCCTCTCTCTCTCTCTCTCTCTCTTTCCCCCTCTCTCTCTCGTCATTCTCTCTCTCTCTTTTCTCTCTCTCTTTTCTCTCTCTCTCTCTCCCTCTCCCTCTCTCTCCTCCCCTCCTCCTCCCTTCCTCTCCCTCCCTCCTCCTCCCTTCCCTCCCTCCCCCCCCCCCCCTCCCTCCCTCCCCCCCTCCCCCTCCCCCTCCCTCCCTCTCATTATCTCTTTATCGCGCTCCCCCCCTTCTCTCATCTACTACGTAAGAGGAGGTTTGGCATGTGACGGTACTGTTTATTTGCCATTTAACCAGTGGTATTTCATACCTGTGTTGTGACTCTTTTCCCTGGAATTCAATTTTATAATCAACATGTGAAATCTCTTTTAGATACTTTTATTCCAGGTGAACGCTGACGTTGATTATTCTTGCCCGAGGTTTTCACTTTTTTCTTCTTTGTTTTTGGCCAAGCTGGCACGGAAAGTCCTTGCTTTCCCGTTCCTGAAATTTAAATTCTTGAAATCAATTCCATTCTTTTTTCTTTACTTTGACATGTTCGACAACTGTCAAACTTCGGATGGAATTAGGACATATATTTACATTTTTCTCGGGATTTTGAAACTACTTGGTAACTGATAAGATATGCTGAATTGCGCAACAGGGAAACCGATTGCTTATTTTATAGTCAGTGGCGACGCTGATAAAATCAGTCGATTTTTTCCTCGTCAGTCATCTTTTCCCGATACTGAGAGACTGGAAAGTTTATTCCGGATTTTGTGTGCAGAGTAGATGTTTCTATGAAAGGAACTGTACTGAGAGAGAAAGAAAACCCTCGTGATAAATCATTGTGGAAGAACATGGACTTGATGCAGCTACGTGAGTTTCATTTCCTCGTCACCTGCGCTCCCCGTTATCTCTCGCCGCCCCCCTTGGCACACTCCCCTTGTTTTGCGAGAGTAATGGATTGCTCTCTGGCATTATGATCATTTGCATCTCGCGGTGCGGGGCCGAGTTGAGGCCACAGTTGCTAAGGCCGGTAGAGTTTAATGTATAGATTTTCCCCGCGATCTCGACACTACCAGCTTCAGCCGGTTATTTCCTGACGTGGTATGGCCTGGGTTTCCCCCCTCCCCTCCTCGCTCCCGGCCGTCTATGTACTTCTCGGCTGAAGTCTCTCTCTCCCTCTCCCAGTGAGGGTACCCAGGCGACATTTGTGTGTGCCGAGTACATACCTTTCCTCTTTCAGAAATGACTTCATTGCTTTTGCTAATGCGGGTTTCGGTCTTTCATAAATAAACCTTTTTCCGCTTTATTTCGTAGGGCCATCCTGATTTTCGTTTTAGATAATGCGCTGCAGGGTACACTCAGGGCGGATGTTTTTAGGCACTGAGGCATCACCAGTCTATTGGACAGGCAGATTCTAGAAAGTTGACATTTCTTTTACGAGAAGAAACCTGTGCATTGTCTTCAAGTCTCTCATTTGTTTGTTTGCCGTTGTTGCTTTTTGTTCTAAACTCACTGTGGATTTTATGTCGACCCAAGGCTGCCTTGACAGCAGCAGAAGATCCCCGTGAGCAGAGCGGAGACGGCGGCGGTGCTGGAAATGAGAGGCTTGGAAATGGTCGCACGTTTTTTACGGAACTTTGAGAAGAAAGCAGGCTGTTCGAGGAGGCCACTCCGTCGACCTCTTGGGTTATGACGAGGCAACGTATGAAAGCGAGGAGAGTCATTAGGATAATCGGTTGACTAAGGTGATGTAGTAATTGCTGTGAGTAATGACATACATCACCGGTTGAACAAAAAGGTGCAGACGCTGATAGGTGAACGGGAGAGGGTTGGGTGCAGGAGAGAGTTATTTGACAACCAATGCCAACTGTGACCTTTTAATTTTTTTGGCTTGCATACACATTTAAAAACTAGTACGGGCTTTTTAATGATATGACGGGAGAGGCAAGATAAAATCATGGTAATATGGCATAGCTGAATTCAGGTTACTTGAAATAAAAAGATAGTGGCGAGCCATAACTTAAAATAATTGAACAAAACAAGTAATAGATAAAATAAATAAGAAATAAAAAGCATACAACAAGGATAGCACATCAGAATTCGAGAGCGCACAAAGGCGGCCCACCCACGCGAAACGGCGGATACCATCCTGGGTCAAAAATCCCCCCTACATCAGCGCCAACACAATGGCTCTCACGAGGCGAGGGCGGGGGCGGCGGCGGCGGAGCTTGATGGGCGTGCGGTGGAAGGAGGGCTGGACAGCATTTTCTCACGGCATTGTAGGGTTGATGTGCGAGGATGAAAGGCAGGCGGGGAGAGCGTTGGGAAGACACTTGAGTAAAAAAAAAATTCACAGTGAATGTATTGTTAACTTCCACATTGCATGCAGTGGAATCATACAGGTGCACGAGTATGTGTATTCGCACACGCACACAAGCATGCACATTTATTGGGAAAAGCAGGCACACACGCACATATGCAAGCACGCACGACACGTTTGCATACATACATATACCTCCCCCCCCCCCCCACACACACTCACGCACCCTTACGCACACACAAAAACACTCAGAGAAAACAAATCAAACCGCGTACGGACGGATGGACGATTGTCAAGATTTTTCTGGTTTATTTGAGGCAACATTTTTTCTTCCTGCTCTCCTTTCTCCTCTTTATTCTTGTGGGATGGGCAGCCCCATCTCGACCGAGTAAACAGGCCTGTGGCAACTGACAGCTCTCATTAGAGTCAGAAAAACACGCTCTTTTCCCGAAGGTTGAATATTGGCGAGACACAGAGGGAAAAAGGAATATTTCAAATATGATTTCGAATATTTATGTTACAAATTTATAAAACGTGAATAAAATACATATACATGTAAAAAAAAAATCAGCACATCGGTTACAGAAAAAAATTAAACAAAAGTGAACATTTATTCAACAGCGAGCAGTCCCGCTGAACAAAACAAACACCAGCAGAGTGTTCTTTGGCTGAACAGGGAAACACGTTAGTCAGCTGTGCCGGTTCCCGAGCCCTCGAGTGAAGGAATTACGCAGAAAACAATAAAAGGTCGCTTGATTCACTGTACATTCTTCTCTGGGGCTCGACGGTTTCACGACAGCTTGCGGGGGGGGGGGGGGGGGTCGTTGCTGTTGGCCGCTGTTGATTAAAGCTTCGGTAGAGGACTAGGGTGTGTGGGAAAGGTTTGTCGGTGCTGTTTTTATTGTGATTACGATTGTTTTTGTTATGATTATGGTTGTGATTACGATTATAATTATGTTTATGATTAGGATTATGATTGTGATTACGATTATAATTATGTTTATGATTAGGACTATGATTTATTATATTTATAATTGCAATTACATTTATAGTGATAATGATCTTAATTATCGTAATAATTGTTATTGTTATTGTCATTGTCATTGTTATTTCTTATTATCATCATTGTTGTTGTTATTATTATTATTATTATTATTATTACTATTATTATTATTATTATTATTATTATTATTATTATTATTAATTGTATATTATTATTGTTGTTGTTGTTGTTGTTATTGCTTTGCCCGCTGATCAAATGGAGAAAGATGTAGATTTTCGTTTTTACTTTTTTATGTTATGACTGATAGATATCTTAAGCAATTCACAAGGCATAACAGGAAATTGTACAGTTATGATTATATAATTATATATTGTCCTCAGGTCATCATAATGCACTATTGATCCTTGACATGAGCAC
>NC_051394.1:42717226-42719726 GCF_015228065.2 Penaeus monodon
TCTCTCTCTCTCTCTCTCTCTCTCTCTCTCTCTCTCTCGACCTACCTACCTACCTACCTGCCTACCAACCGTCCTCCACCTGCCTTCCTCGCACCTTCCCACTTTCTTCCACCTTCCTCCCTCCTCCTTCCTCACTCTCCCCTTCCACCTCGCTCCTCCTTCCTCTTCCTCCCTCCTCTCTCCTCTCTCTTCCCTCTTATTCTTCCATCCTACCTCCCAGGGGAAATATGAGGCTTAACACACGATGGACCCGCCGTCAGCCGTCCGGGGCCCCCGCACGCACCTGCCGAGGACATCCACGGGGAGGCGGACCCACTCACCTGTAACAACATCCGGGCAATTGAAGAATCGCTTAACTTATAATAGCCCTGGTCTGTCGCCGTCCACGCGACACGATGGAGTCGTTTGGATAAAAAGGAAAAGACGGCGGGTTAGATTGGATAGCGCGTGAGAACGAACGAACCTTAAATATCGTTTTTGGTTTTGTGTTTCGGTGTGCATGCTGTTTAATCTGCTTGCCACTTCATTTATTATTTGATCGGATTTTATCTACTTTTGTAAACGACTTTTCACTTCTTCACGTATATAGGTTACTGACCTGGATTTTTTTTTATTTAGTTTCTATCTGATCAACTAGTTATTTCTTCAATTGTAATATAATGCTTTGGATGTTTATGTGGTCTTTTATTTGAAATCAGACGCTTTTGTTTCGCAGAATTTCTCAGACATGACGAGAATTGTTGGAAGCCAACGGTGCCATTCCAAGCCTCGTTATAATGGGATCATTTGTATTCCCAGCGGTTTTTGAACGCTGTGCAACACATGGCCGGAGCCACGCTAAGGAGAACGAAACTTTTTTTCTTTGTGTGCGCATATTATTATTGTCGTTGGAATGTTGATGATGACGATATTCGTCGTCGTCGTCATCATCGTCGCCGCCGCCACCGCCAGCACTCGTCTTCAATCACCCTCATCACGCCATCAATCACCATCGATATCACCATCATCACCGTCATCGTCATCATTATCATCACCATCATCATCACCATCATTATCACCGTCATCATCATCATCATCGTCACCATCTCCGTCACCATCTCCGTCACCACTACCTCTTGCATTAACATCATCATAATCATTAATTTCCAATTCCCGTAAAATCGCCTCGCTAGCCCCTTCTTTGCGGCCGTGAGAGATGAAAGTCAGGCGAAGAATTCCGTGTGAACTTTGTCCATTAAGGTCTTACGATGGTGCTTCTTTGTCTTAGTTAAGTTCTGCGATGATCTTGTGCCTTCCCCTTCCCCCCTCTTCCCCCCCCCTTCTCCTTTCTCCTTTCCCCCTCCTCCCCTTCCTACGCCCCCTCCTCCCCTTCCTACGCCCCCTCCCTTCCCTCCCTCTCCTCCCACTACGCCCATCTTTGCCCCCTCCCCCTTCCTTTGCTCCGCCCTCGTGCATGAGAGCCCCGAAGGGTGGGAAACTACTGCATGGAGGAGTGGGATTGGTGGGGGGGGAGGGGTGATTGTTTAACTGGAAAGGAAAAACAAAGAGGTTAGTTTGGGCCTATCGTGAAAAAAACGGACAATGTATGGAATTTTTATTACACTAGATTGTGCGTTCGTGAATCTCATCTGGCTTTTTTTTCTCGTTTGTGCAGTGTTAAGCCATTGTGATTTTTTGGTAATTTTATCGAGGGAAAAAAGGAGAGAATGAGGAAATGTTCAGCTAAGAGGGAGAACCGGGCGGAGAGGAGAGGAGAGGAGAGGAGAGGAGGAAGAGGAGGAAGAGGAAGCAGCTGTGTAGAGAACAAAAGGTCGGAAGACTAAGCGGAGGCGGCGAGTTCGAAGAGTCTAGGTGGGGGTCACGTGATCCCACAAAAGGCCTAGGCGGGAGGTTGAAGGCTAGAGGGGTGGGGGCGGTATGTTGGGGGATGGGGGAGGAGGAGGGGGGAAGGGGAAGGAGAGGTGGAGGGTGTGATGATGAGGGGTAGGAGAGGGGGGACGGTATGTTGGAGGATGGGGGAGGGGGAGGGTATGAAGAGAGGTAGAGTAAGGAAAGGAGGAGAAGAAGAAGAAGAAGAAGAAGAAGAAGAAGAAGAAGAAGAAGAAGAAGAAGAAGAAGAAGAAGAAGAAGAAGAAGAAGAGGAGGAGGAGAGAGGAGGGAGGAGAGGATAGGAAAGGGGGGAAATGGAGAAGGAGAGGGAAGATAGAAAGGGAGGAGGAGGAGGAGGAGAGAGGAGGGAGGAGAGGATAGGAAAGGGGGGAAATGGAGAAGGAGAGGGAAGATAGAAAGGGTGGAGGAAGAGAAGGAGGAGGAGGAGGAGAAGAAGAAGAGAAGAAGAAGAAGAAGAAGAAGAAGAAGAAGAAGAAGAAGAAGAAGAAGAAGAAGAAGAAGAAGAAGAAGAAGAAGAAGAAGTGGTGGAAGAGGAGAGGAATGGTGAGGGATGGGGATTACACGAGAGATGATCGGAGAGAGGAAGAAATGCAGTTATACCAAGGATAGA
>NC_051394.1:42732226-42754726 GCF_015228065.2 Penaeus monodon
CTAATAAGTAAAAAAGTAACAGTGTTTGATCCATAGATCAGGTTCCAATGTTGATTTTGGGTGAATTTAGACATTACATAATTTTAATGATGAGAGAAAATAGTTATGTCAGTATCTAGATACTATAAAGTACTTTGAAAATGGTTTTGTATAAGAACCCCTCTAGCAATACACTTGTTATATGCCTTTTTTATTGTTTCAAGTTTCATATTTATAGGTAGCGTAACCAAGAACTGATGTAGGACCTTTAGAAGCAGACATGTACTGTTTTTATCTTCATTTAATGCTTTGCTATTTTGCTAATACTTAAGGCATGATTCAGTTTCAGTTAGCACATTCACCATCTTTATAGTTTTATATTTTCTTTATAGATATTATTACCTGTCTTCTTTTGCCATGATATAGGAAAGGTTGGAAAGGTCAAATACAGAAAAATAAAGATCATTAGCATCATGTTATTAGGTAATTAGTTCTTAATAGAAAAATTGCTGTAAGTTTAGATAAACAATGATATTTATAGTAGTTACAGATGTAAATAATAGATATATATATGTATGTATATGTATATATATGGATATATAATATACATGTGTATATATATTTATATATAAAATATTTTAATATATTATATATATATATATATATATATACATATACATATATATACATATATATATATATATATATATATAATATAATAATATATAATAAATATATAATATAAAAATATATATTATAAATTATTTGTGTGTGTGTTTTATGTATGTGTGTGTGTGTGTGTGTTATGTATGTATGTATGTATGTTTTGTTATTTATGTATGTATGTAGGTATAACCAACACCACTATGTAAATATATATATTTTTATATATATATATATATATAATATTTTATTATATATATATATGTATATATATATATATATAGTATATATATATATAAAATGTGATAATATATATATAATATATATATATATTATATTTTATATAATAGTGGGATATAATATATATATATATAATATATATATATATATATCTATATATATATTTTATATATATATAATAGATATATATAGTATATATATATATATATTATAGATATATTATATATATATAAAATATTATATATATATATATATATGTATATATATATATAATATATATAATATTTTATAATATATATATTAAAATATAATATATAATGTGTGTGTGTGTGTGTGTGTGTGTGTGTGTGTGTGTGTGTGTGTATGTATATATGTGTATATATATGTATATGTATGTATATGTGTATATATATTATAGACATGTATATATGTGTGTATGTATATGTACATAGATATGTGTATGTATATATATTATATATATTATATACATATATATACACATATATTTATATATATATATTTATAGACACACATTTATGAGTAAGTGTACACACACACAAATATATACATATATACATAATATGGCAGACTGTGCTTTTGTTTTATGTTAGGTACGTATTTAATTTTTATATATTTTATTTTATTTCATTTATTTATTTATTTATTTTTTGTGGGAGTGAACAAGAGTAAATTTTTAATGCTGTTAACATGAAAAACTGAAAATAAAGATTTGTGATTTATTATTATGTTTCAGATAATTTTAGATTAATATTGCATATGACTTGGGATGATTAATGTTACAGTGAATATCATCTGCTTAATATGCATTTTGAAGGACTGTCTCTTTGTAATATCCAGTCCTATTTGCATAAAATGATTGCAAAATGCTACAGCATATTGTGCTTTGTTAAGAAAATGGAATGTTAAAAAGTCTGAATAGAATTTTTTTTTAAGTTGTTCTTTATTTTAATGAAAAATTAGAAATGTGAGATCAGGTGTGCTTGCATATGTACATATTAACAATTTTCAATTTGAGTCATTCATCTGTGGAGAAGAATTGTTAAGAGATTCACATCATAAGTGAAATGAAATAATATAATATGTGAGTATCTCCCCCCCCTCCAATAACTCTTATGTTGATTTAATAACCTATGACATCCATATGCTTTAGGGAAAAAGTGTACAAAAACAGCATCTCTATATTTTCAGTATATTCAATAATGTCCTGTGCATTATCAAGAATCATAAATTGTAGTGCAGTATTAATGCAAATAAATCCCCCATGATAAAGGATGAACTAAGGAGGTAATTCACTTTCACTCTAGACTTCTTGTTCATGGGTTTCAGATGTTGCTGTGGGCAGCTGTGGCAGTTCCACCGTGATGGCTCTCCAGCAACTCTGCGCCAGAGCCAGGAGCTGCACTGGAGCCCCTCCCGACACACACAGCTACAGCCAACAGATGCATATGGGACTCTGGAGTTTCAGGGTGGTGCACATCCTACCAAAGCACAGGTCAGATGTCTTTCGTATTGTTTTTATTTTGTTATGTGTATTTTTTATTGATTATTTTATTATTTTATTTTTATTTTATTGTTATTCCTTAAGGTCATTTATAGCTTCTTATTTTATTAGAATCACTTTGATCTTACAGGCAAAATTGCATTTAATGTATCAATGTCTACTTTTGTATTCTTGTGTAAATATAATAATCCAGCATTCATTGCTAGTTGACAAACACATTATTCTTATCTTCTGAGATACATATTGTAATGTATTGAAAAATGAAATTTCCAATGTGACATATGAATGTGTTCATGATGTATGCAAGGATATAATATAATTCATGAACCCATTTAGAACTTACTGACTGGCTGATGAATTGATCAAGAGCAAGTGCCTTATATTGATACTGTGAATGTTTCAGTACATCCGGCTGGCCCATGACACAAGACCTGAACACATTCTCCAGCTACTTACTGGTGAATGGGGTCTCGATTTACCAAAGTTATTGATAACGGTACAGGGAGGCAAGACTAATTTTGACCTTCAACCCAAACTGAAAAAGGTCATCAGAAAGGGTTTACTAAAGGCTGCAAAAACAACTGGTGCTTGGGTGTTCACTGCTGGCACAAACACAGGTAAGATTTTTTTTTTTATATGCAGAAAGTAGTAAAAATTCTCTCTCTCTCTCTCTCTCTCTCTCTCTCTCTCTCTCTCTCTCTCTCTCTCTCTCTCTCTCTCTCATACTCTCTCTCTCTGCTCTCTCCTCTGTTTCTCTCTCTCTCTCTCTTCTCCCCTCCCTCCCTCTCCCCCTCCTCTCTCTCCCTCTCTCTCTCTCTCTTCTCTCTCCCCCTCCCTCCCTCTCTCCTTCACTCTCTCTCTCTCCCCTCTCTCCTTCTCCTCCTCTCCTCTCTCTTTCTCTCTCTCTCTCTCCTCTCTCCCTCCCTCCTCCCTCCCTCCCTCCCTCCCTCCCTCCCTCTCCATCCCTCCCTCCTCCCTCTCCCTCTCCCTCCCCCCTCCCTCCCTCTCTCCTCCTCTCCTCCTCTCCTCCTCCTCCCCCTCCTCTTCCCCCCCTCCCCCCTCCCTCCTCCCCCCCTCCCTCCTCCTCCTCCTCCTCCTCTCTCCTCCTCCTCCTCCTCCTCCTCCTCCTCCTCCTCCTCCTCCTCCTCCTCCTCCTCTTCCTCCTCCTCCTCTTCCTCCTCCTCCTTTTCCTCCTCCTCCTCCTCCTCCTCCTGCTCCTCCTCCTGCTCCTCCTTTTTCTTCTGTCTAAGTATCTATTACATTTTCCATCTTTAACTTCCTCATGGTATATTGGCTGGTATGTTACACTGGCTTTTGCACAAAGCTTCATTTGATATGCTGAAAAATAGCGAATGTTGTACAATGAATATCTATCCGGCAGTGCAAGACAAGTGTCATAATTTCATTTTGCATGCAGGTGTAATAGCTATTAACACAGATATCACCTTCATGTAATCAAGAATTTTATTGCACTGTGCTTGAATGGTTTCACTGGACAATCATATATGATGATGTTTTTCTTTCTTTCTTTCTTTCTTTTTTTAATTAGTTACACTTGTTTGTATAATATTTAGGGAAGGAGAGATTCATCTTATGTTGAAACCCATTTTTTTATAAGAGCAGACATAGTAACCATAAAATGTATAAAATGGGTTTATTTAAAAACGAGACCAAAGGTTAATGTCTTCCTAGATTTCATCTTCAGTAAAGCTGTTTTGTCTATTATGTTTTTTTTCTTTCTGCCATAATTTATGCTAGTGGAAATGTTCAACTAACTATTAATATGGTTTTAGTACAATGATAAGGGAATTGTATTGGATTAGCTTGTAATGAACTCAGAGTAGTCCCTAAAATATATATTATCCAGTTTTTTTAACAAACAAAGATCAACACATTTATGTTTTTCTGCTCTAGAGCGATGGTAAACTAAAGCAACAGAGATAAACAAAAGATACAGGAATGTAAATTCCAGGTCTTCTAATGTTTTAGTTTCAATATACTTTCCAGCAGAATGCAATAGTCCAGTTTAACCGAAACCATTGGCTTTGCTGTGCATAAACCATTTTTGACTTGCAGGAAATATTTTTTATGTAGCCTTTCAAGTCCTTTCAAGTTCAGTTGAATGAACAACAAAGGAAAATAATTCAGATAGTGACTGTGAAGTGAGTCCATTAATGATATATAAATGATTTCATAACATTGTTTAATGACACTGAGTTTACAGTGAACACTGTATAAATGGCAAAACACTCTATCGTGTTGATACTGTAGTATAAAAATCCACACTGCACAAACTAGATTTTCAGAAAATCTTATTTGTACATGGTGGGTTTTTCTACCAATGTATACAATATATGGAGTACACACTGTCAATGCAAAGTACTAGATATTTTTGAAAATAAAGAAATGTCTATAATATTTATACTTTTCATGTAATTCATTTGTTCAGTACTGTTTTTGTATGATTTGTATAATCCCTTTCAGAAGATTATTGTAGATTAAAATTTGTGTTAGTCATATATATATATATTATATATATATTAATATATATATATATATAAATATATAATAATAATATATATAATATATATAATATATATATATATAATAATATAATATATATATATAAAATATAATATATATAATATATATAATATATATAAATAATATAAAAATATATAATATATATATAATATATATATATATATAATATATATATATATATATATATATATATATATATATATATATACATATATATATTGACTCGTTGGATCCGGATGTTGGCCCCAAATACAGGCATTAGGCTTATGTGAACAGCCACTCTGATGGGTGTGTGGTTTATAGGGCAGGTGCATGTGAACACTAAAGTGTAGTGACAAGACTCCATGCCTCCCCTTTGCAATGTTATTTTAACTTTTTCTGCATAAGTGCTTTGAACTTTTTTGCCATTTTCCAATTCATATAATAGTCATTTGACTTGCTTTATCCAGATGGTATTAAACTATTTTTCTTGCACAGACTTCATATCATTTCTCTAGGCACTCCATAACTCATTGTAATATTAATAATTTTAAAGTAACTTCTTGTTATTAGTGGGTTTTTTTTTTTTTTTTTTTTTTTTTTTTTTTTTTTTTTTTTTGTTATTGATGGGAATAATGCAAAAGACCCTTCCAAAATGTCAAATGGGTCTAATCACCCTCCAAGAGGTTTGAGGAAATGCTCATGACAGCAAATTCACATCATCTTGGCCCGTAGCCAAATTTTCCCATGATGGCATGTTCATGTCACCCACCCCTCAAGCCAATTTTTTGCATGACATGATGGTCACATCATCCGGATCGTAGGGGTTAAAAAATGTGAAGTTAAAGTAATTATCCAACAATATAGTGAACATTGTACTCTACACAAAAGGACTTATGGAATAAGCCAAGCATTTACTATGATATTCAGAATGCTGTTGAAATAAGAACGTTGTCAAAAAATTAATACGTTTTTATATTTATCATTCTTGTTTATAACTGACTTGTAAGAAATGCATTGAAAATGTTTATTTATAACATAATTGCTTTTATCATGTGATTACCACTAAATTATCAGCAACTTGAATATTCTATTAAACAATTTTACTAAGTTTCAGAATGTTGCTTGTTTTAGTACAGAATATTCTTTTGCTCAATCAGTATCAAAGTTTTGCAAATTGTTTTTGCTTTTTTAATATCAGCATTGTTTAATTGCAGGTGTTTCTCGACATATGGGTAAGAAAAGTATAGCTTAACAAAAACATTCCATGCAAGTTACACATGCTGATGGATATGTGGTCTGTAGGGTGGCAGGATTTTGATGCATGGTATTAATATAAAACAAAGAAAAGAAATTGCCCTCTTTACTAGTGTGTGAACCTTTGTCTTATTCTAAAATTGATTGAAATGCCTGATACAGTATATGTCATATGAGGAGTATTTCATTGCCAGTTGAAATATTTAATCATATTTTGTTTTATGTGCTATGATTCAGATTAACCCACTGGTGGTCACCAATGAGATATTTTGTCTTTAATTCGGTGGTTCTGGTGGTCTGTGTTTAATGGGCTGTGGTGGCACAGGATTGAATGGGAATTGGGATGTCTTCACTGTATTTGATTGGGCATCCTCCATCTGATATAATTGATATATGCACCTGCATGCATTGGGAATCCCTGATATGGAGACAAATAAATATAGAGCTGAATGTTTCAATTGCATTGGGAATAAAACTTTGTTATTCAGCAGTGTTGAAAGCTAATACAAATATTACTGACTGGATTGGATTGGAATAAACTTTAAAGTCACAGAAGAACCAACTCTAAGTGGGTCAAAAGGAGCTTGAAATGAAGTGTGCATCAAGGCAGGTATCTGGGGAATCCTGCCATAGGACATCATCCAATGTTCCCTTCTAACATCTGTAAAAGTTATTTAGGTATTTTCCTGTGTTCTAGGGTGGGTTGGTGACTTATATTGATGAAAAAGAGGAACATTTTGGACCACCTGTGTATTTTTTTAGTACTTAATATGTAGGCGAACCATGAGAGGGTTAAGTTTCATTGAAAATTATAAATACCAATATGATGGTATACTCACATCTTTTGCAGCAAAAAAACTTGCATAATATAGAGAATAGCAATATATAATTGGAATTAAGATAGTTTTTATACTTCATTTATGTATATGTCTCAAGCAATGATTATTATGTTACACTGTACTTTATTATATTTTATCAAGTGACTTGGTAATATGATTTTTATTGTAATTTGTGGACCGTAAACAGAATTGTCACTAAGAGACATTGCTGATATAGACCTACTTAACTAAGAATAGGTTGCAAAAAATGTTTATCACTTTAATAGTCTTTCTGCTGATTAAGTAATCATTTGACAGTGATAGGACTTTAGATTTAGAACAGTCTACCCAAATAATTATTTTCACCATTCATATTGATAAGTGGCTATAGTTTAGCAACATTATGTGTAACATATAATGGGCACAAATTACTGTGGCTCTGTGTTGCTTTTGTAATATATCTTATTACTAACAAATGTTTGATTGACTAACACACTAATAATTTATGTATGAAATTATGCTTCATTATTATAAACTTTATTAACCCAATGCCGATGGGGAAAATTAATAAAAAATGGGGAAAATGCTGTGCTCATTTTTTATATTTTTATGAAATGTCTCTGCACATAGATGGCTCTGCTAGTGCTTAGCTACAAAGGAGTCCATTAGTAGATCTTGTGCCCTTACCTGATTTCACCTTTCCTTGTAATGGCGGGAAAAACAAATTGTTTACTAGTGCTATGAATATAGATGTTGTTATTTTTATTGTAAACATTAGAATTAATATAATGTTATAAACATTAGTAACAGCAAAATAAGATAACGTAAAATATTTTCGTAAATCAACGAAAAGGATGAACGGGCGAGACAGGCAGTACTCGTAACTGACTTGGTACAAGTGTAGCCATCTATGTGTAAAAACAATTAAACAAGTAAACTCACAGTGGGCATGGCATGTACATACATGCCATGCCCGTTGGCAAAGGGTTAATATTTGTGGGTTAGGATACATGGGATCTGATCATGTTGTAGATTTCAAGACATCATACCAAGGTGCAGTTAATTTTTCTTCTTCTTTGAATTTTGAAAAATAAACAAAGACACACACGCACACACACACACACACACACACACACACACACACACACACACACACACACACACACACACACACACACACACACACACACACACACACACACACACACACACACACACACACACAAACAGAAATGCACACATGCTGAAACTAACGCACACGCATGCTCACACTCACACGCACATGCATACGCACACGCACGCGCATGCACACATACACGTACATACACATACACATACACATACAGATACACATACACATACACATACACATATATACATACATACATACATACATACATACATACATACATACATAAACACATACATACACACATAAACACATACACTCTCTCTCTTTCTCTCTCTCTCTCTCTCTCTCTCTCTCTTCTCTCTCTCTCTCTCTCTCTCTCTCTCTCTCTCTCTCTCTCTCTTCTCTCTCTTTTCTCTTCTCTTCTCTCTCTCTTTCTCCTCTCTCTTCTCTCTCTCTCTTTCTCTCTCTCTTCTCTCTCTCTGTCTCTCTCTCTCTCTGTCTTTCTCTCTCTTTCTCTCTCTCTCTCTCTCTCTCTCTCTCTCTCTCTCTCTCTCTCTCTCTCTCTCTCTCTCTGACACATACATAAATTGGTGCTCTTCCTTCCCCCAAATTATTTTTGCTATGTGATATAAAATCTGAATTCAATCAAAATA
This sequence comes from Penaeus monodon, assembly GCF_015228065.2. Classification (NCBI taxonomy): domain Eukaryota; kingdom Metazoa; phylum Arthropoda; class Malacostraca; order Decapoda; family Penaeidae; genus Penaeus; species Penaeus monodon. Next base: position 42,741,014 of record NC_051394.1, read on the forward strand.
CTGACAAAAAAAGTATTCCACTGTCCTAATATTTTGTTTTGTGTTATCAGGTGTCACAAGGCATGTTGGTGAAGCCCTTGTGTCTGAAAGTTCACTCCGAGTCCGTGGGGGCCGTGTTGTCAGTGTAGGGATTGCTCCTTGGGGTATAATTGAAAGACGCCAGGATTTGATTGGGCGCAATAAAGATGTTCCTTACATTCCCATCAATGCACCAAAGTCAAGGTAAGAAGTATAATAAGGCAGTAAAGGAGTCTATTTCACATTTATTAATTATATACATAGACATGGTTTATTATGATATGAAAGGACAAACAAGCTCAGTGTTATATATTTTGTGTCCCACTTTCTCCTGTGTTTATATTAACAACTTTCACTTTATAATCTCAACAGATTTGTGGCACTCAATAGCCACCATACCTTCTTCCTATTAGTTGATAATGGAACCATTGGGAAATATGGCCCAGAACTGATCCTTCGTAGAAAATTAGAGAACTATATTTCAAAGCAAAGGATTGAAGCCCGTAAGTAAGCTTTGTGAACTAAACAGTTAAGTAAAGGATGTGTACAACACAATACTTAAAGATATTTAGAAGATACATAACTTTATACATCTATGCATATATACATGTATATGTATTTGGGTTGATGATTATTACAAAATTGAGTATCAACTTTGCTAAGTTGCATTTGAACCAACCAGGTGGTGGACTAGCAACTCCTGTGGTATGTGTGGTCATAGAAGGAGGTCCACAGACCATCAGACAAGTATTGGAATATGTCACAGATTCTCCTCCAGTCCCTGTCATTGTTTGTGATGGAACAGGAAGAGCAGCCGATATTCTCGCCTTTGTTCACAAGTGAGTGTTTGCTTGTGTCCCCTGGGTCTTTTGTTAGATATTTAGTAATTCAGATGTTTGGAAAGTCATAGTTTGATTAATGTTTTGAAAGTTTATACCCCTTTTGTGCAGTATTTTTTCCCCGTAAGTATGATTTTTTGCAATATGTAAAAGAAGCATTATATATCTTGTTTAACTTGGAGATATGAAATATTTTTCAGAGTGAGTTCACATTTTCTTGCATATGTAATCAGATTATGATTATTATTATTTTTTTATTTGTTTATTTTTTTTACTTCAGATATGCCTCTTCTGGTCTGAATCTGATTGAGGCAAATAGAGATACCATCATTCTAACTCTGGAGAGAGTTTTTGAAATCAGACCATCACAGGCAGAAAAACTTTTCACAGAGGTGCTGCAATGTGTTCGCAAAAGGGATCTAGTAAGTTTATAGTTGCTCTTGTATTTTCTGTATTGAGAAATATACCAGGTATAACAAACAGATTTTCTGATGGGTATTAGAGAGGTCTGTTATATAATAATAATAATAATAATAATAATAATAATAATAATACATTACAATTATTTTTTCCTATTTGATATAAGGTAATTTGGCTCAGTGAAGCCTCAACATATGAATTGTCCTAACCTTGCTTTTTAGTGATGCTTCTTAATTCATCTTCATTTTATTAGTAAGACTTTAAGATTGTTTTTTATAGACTGCAATTATGCTCTAGAAAAAAAAAAATGATTTATAGAGGTTAGGTATTTTATATTAAATTGTATAGTTGAATTGTATTTCCAAAAAAAACTCAAAGGAAACTTTCATTAAGTCAGCAAGACTATAAACTTTATGAAAAGTGTTTTCCATTGTAGGTTATTTTGTTTTTTTAGATGTTTTCTAATCACAATCACTCAGAAGTCCCAGTGAGTGATACTGTGAGTGACATCCTCTGTGTGTTTCATATTGTGTGTCAGTGACCTTAAGACATGTTTCTTTGTGACATATTTTAGTTTCCGCAATGTACTGAGGTTCATACATTTTACTTAAACAGTAGATTTACCAGTCAGACAGTTATTTGTAAAATGTTTTTATTCCAGATTACTGTGTTCCGTCTGAAAGAGGGATGTGAATTAGATCAGAGCATATTGTCTGCTCTTCTGCATGCTCAAAGACTTAACCCACCAGAACAGTTATCTTTGGCTCTCACCTGGAACAGAGTGGACATTGCTAGATCGCATGTATTTAATGAAGATGTTGAGTGGCCAGAAGGTAAAGTATTTAATAATTAAAAGTTAAAAAACTAGTAGAAAGATTTTTTTATAGTGATATTATCTTTTACGATTTAGCTAGATTAAGGTACAAGTTTGATATTATCATAGGTATATTTAAGTGGTAATGTGACCCATTAAATCTTAACTTTTATTTAAATAATTTGCCCTTTCCCATCTTTGAATTTTTTTTTCCACTTCTGTATTATATAGAGCACCTCTTTGTAGATCTAATGAATACTGTATTTTTCACAGATATTCATTTTTGGTTTCTAAAAGTGGCTGATGCATTTATTGAGGAATTCACAGTGTACAGTTGAATAACTTAATGTCATTAATGCTTTGCAAAGAGAAAAGAGGCAATGAATATTCTTGTTTGAGTTGTAACAGATAACTAGTACTTACTTTTCAACTGCTGGCTCCATTCTACTCACCCTCCATGTATTTTCGCCTGTCATCAACAAAACTAAGGGGTGAGTCAGGAGCACAGGGATTTTATGTCACATTCAGTGGCTTTCTGTTGCAGAATAGATATGAAAAAAGATGTAAGAGATGGGTCAAGGGCCAAGGAAGATTATAATATACCCATTGAACTAAAGATTGAAGATTACCAAGAAGTTAGATATGTAGCAGAAAGCAGTAAGACTTTTCAAATATGATTGATACTAGGAATTGTTTGCTTCATTTCAGACACAAAGTAATGCTTTCTAGGAAATGCAGTTTCAACAAAAACAATAATACATTTGATTGTGTGACATGAAGCACATGGTACAAAATGATAAGAATCAAGAACATTCTTCCCAGTCCACATAAACAGCAATGAGAGCATCCTTCACTGTGTGAATGTTTATTATCATTTTGCAGCACCATACCGGATGAATAAAATATTTCTAGATTAGTTATTTGTCCATATCTTTAATCACTGCAGCTGTGTAGTTTCACTTTTAGGCATATTTTTATGTTCATCATAGTGTAAGCACAATTATATCTGTGTTTTAGTTGAAATACCTTTTTATGCTAAGTAGCAAAAGTGAAATTATGTATTTGTTTTATTTTGTTAATACAAAGGGTTTGATTTTAAGGAGCATGCACACTTTAGTGAAACAGATGTTATAGTAGCACAGCCACATAAAGGACATCATTTTATGGGATGAACTCCTGGTAGTCCTTTTGAACAAGTTCGAGGGGCCAATAGCATGTAGAGGAACACATCCCAAGGATCACTTTTGCACTGTTATTTAGAGCCTCTGATGAAAGCCCTTGGCCTACATTGGACAGTTGTGATGGTAATGATATAGTTTCAATGATTTTAATTACATCTGAACTGAAAGATCTGATGACATTGGAAGCTTTGAGAAATATACCATTTTGTCTCAACAGAATTGTAGTATTACGAAATGTACCAAAAAATATTGAAAAATGTCACTAATTTCTTTTGCTAATTGATATTCTGCCTTCTCTCTGTGTCCACATCACTTAATACCAGAAGCCCACACTTATGATTAACTTACTAACCATTCAATGCCATAATATGGAAAAAAATTGCATATATAGGTTGGCTATGTGAGATTTTTAATTTATTAGTATCAGTGTCCAGTTACGAAAAGAGAAAAGAAAGACGGGGGGGGGGACAAAAGTTTTTTTAAAAAAAAAAATGGGGGGCCCCCCCCCCCTTTTTTTCAAATTTTTTTTTTTTTTTTTTTTTTTTTTTTTTTTTTTTTTTTTTTTTTTTTTTTTTTTTTTTTTTTTTTTTTTTTTTTTTAGGGAAAAAAATTTTGGGGGAAAAAATTTTTTTTTTTTTTCCCCAAAAAAAAAAAAACCTCAAAATTTTTTAAAAAAAATTTTTTGATTTTTTTTGTTTTTCAAATGAAAAAAAGCCCAAATTTTGGGTTTTTTTAAAAACCCAAAAAAAAAAATAAAAAAAAGGGAATTTTTTTTTTTTTTCAAAAAGGGAACCCCCCCCCCCCCCCCCCAAAAAAAAAAAAAAAAAAAAAAAAAAAAATTTTTCCCCCTTTTTTATTTTAAATTTAAACCAAAATAAAAATTTTTTTAAATTTTTTAAAATTTTTAATATTTTGTAAAATTATAATTTAATTTAAAATTTTTTGGTTTTTTGTATATTAAAATTTAAAAATTTAATTTTAATTTTTTATTTTTTTTAAAAAATTTTTTTGTTTTTATGAAAATTTTTAAATTTAATAAAAATGAAAATTTTTTTATTTGGGGTATCAATTTTTTTTTAACATATTTAAAAAAAGGGAAAAAACAAAAAAAATTTTAGGGTTTAAAATTTTTTTTTTTGATTAAATAAAATTTTTTTAAAACCCCTTTTTCCCCTTTTTTTTCTTTTTTATTTAAAATTTTCTAATTTTTAAATTTTAAAATAGTAATTAAAAATTAAATTTTATATTTAATATTAAAAATATAAATTTTTAAAATTTAAATTAAAATGCCCAAAAAATTTTGAAAGGGAATTTTTTTTTTGGAATTTTTTTTTTTAAATTTAAAGAAAATATTTTAAAATTTTTTTAAAATTTTAAATAAAAAATTTTTAAAATTATTTTAAAAAGTAATTTTTTAAATTTTAGTATATTAGTTGAGGGAAAAAAAAAATATAAAAATAAAAATATTTAAATTTTTTTAAAATAATTATTTTAAGTTTTTTTATTTTTTTATATATTGTTTTATTTTTTAAATAAAATATTTGAAAATATTATTAATATATTTATTATTTTAAAATTAATTTATTTTTAATTAAATTTAAATTTTTAATATTTTTTTAATTTCTTTTCATTTTTAATTTTTATAAATTGTTTACTATTTTTTATAATTAAAAAAAATTTTTTTAAATTTTTTATAAAATTAATTTTTATATAAATTATTTTTTAAAATAAAATATAATTATATATTAATTTTTTATTATTTTATATTTTATATATTATATATTATAGTTTTTATATTATTCTATATTATATTTTAATAATAAATTATATATTTATTTTATTTTTTTATATTTATATATATATAAAAATATATATATATAATATATTTAATATATATTATTTTTAATAAAATTTATTTTTTTTTTTTTTTTTTTTTTTTTTTTTTTTTTTTTATATTAATTATATAAATTATATTATAATCAATATAACAATAATATAATTTAGTTATTATTATATATATTTATATATAATTATTAATAAAAAATTTTAAATTTATTTTTTTATATATTTTTATCTATAATTATATATATTATATATATATATATTTTTTTTATATTTTATAATATTTTTTTAATTTTTAAAAAATTTATATATATTATTTTTTTTTATATATTATATTATTTTATTGTTTTTATATAATTATATATTTTAAATTTAAAAAATAACCCAATAACCCTTTTTTTATTTTGTTTTTTTAAAAAATAAAATAAAAATACACAAATCAAAAATAAAATAAAAATTTCCTAAAAAAAAATTTTACAAAATTAAACCATAAAACGAAAAAAAATTAAAAAAAAAAAAAAAAAAAAAAAAAAAAAAAAAATTTTTATATATTTTTAAATATATTTTTAATTTAAATTTAAAAAATTTTTAAAATTAAAAATTTATAATTATAAAAATTTATATATAATATTTAATATATTAAAATTAATATATATAATTATTATAATATAATATATATAATATATATAATATATAAATATTTTAAAAAAAAAATTTTAAAAATAAAAATATAAATTTAATAAATAAACATAAAAAAAAACCAAATAAAATAAAAATAAAAATAAATAAAATAAAAAATTAAATAAAATAAAAATACAAAAAATAACAAAAAAAAAAAAAAAGAAAAAAAAACAAAAAAAAACAAAAACAAAAAAAAAAAATTATTAATATTTTTTTTTATAAATATATATATAATATATATATATATATATATATAATATATATAATTTATAATTATAAATATTTTATATTATATTAAATATATATATTTCTTAATATATATATAAATTAATATATTTATATAATTAATTTATTTTTATTATATATATTATTTATATATTTAATATATATAATATTTTAATTATATTATATTATATTTTATATATTGTATCTATTATATATTTATTATATATTATTATATATATTTTTTAATTAATATTTTTATATAATATTATATTTATATTTTAAATATATATATAATATATATATATTTTATAATAATTTTTATTTTTTATATAATAAAAATTATATTTTATATACCTTTATAATATTATATTTATATTTTCATATATATATATATATTTTAAATTAATTTTATTATATATATTATTTATAATATATATAAATATATTTTTAATACATTAATATATATATATAAATATATATTAATTATACTAATTTTTTATTTTTAATTTAAATTTTTTTTATAAATATAAAATTTTTTTATACATATATTTTTAAATAGTTATAATAATATAATATTATATATAAATATATAGTATTATATTTATATATATTAATAACAAAAAACCCAAAAATAAATTAAAAAAAAAAAAAAAAAAAACCCAATCCCCCAAAAAAATAAAAAAATAATAATAAATAATTATATATATATAATACCCCAAAAAATTTAAATAAATAAAAATAAATTTTAAAAAACATAAAATAAAAAAAAAAAAAAAACAAAAAAAAAAATAAAAAAAACAAAAAAATTAATATAATATATATATATTATTACATATTATAATATATAAAATATATAATAATATATTTTAATTTTAAAAATATATATATATAATATATAAATATTATATATATAAAATATTATATATAATTATATAATAATATTTAAAAAACAAAAATATTAAAATTTTATATATAATTAATATTATTTTAATATATATATATATATAAAAATTATATATATATTATATATATATATATAAAATTTATATTTTAATATTATATATTATATATATATTTTTTTTATATATTTTATTTTTTAAAATTTTATTTTAATATAATATAAAAATTTTTATAATATATTGTTTTTTAATTTTTAAATTTAATAATATTTAATATATAATAAATATATATATATTATTTTATTATATATTTTATTTTTTAAAATTTATTTATTTTTATTTATTTTTTTAATTATAATTATAATAATTTATTTTATCTTTATATAATTATATATATATTTATATTATTATATATTATTAATTTATTATATATATTTCTATATATAATAAAATTAAATTATTATTTATTTATATTTTTTATAACACACACATCAACACATCTTATCATACATTTATTCACTCACAAAGACCCCTCGGTACACTTGGCATTTCTAAACACTTATCCTCAAGTGCTCATAAAGGTTGCTTGTAAGACCCTATCTTTAAAACTCCAAGTATGAGTGACAGGTTTTGTCTGGGAGCAAGTAGTATATTTGCAAACCTTTTAGTAGGTCTTGTGGACAAGGTGGTTTAGTACTGCTCTCTCTGGTGTCACTGAGAGTGTCCTTATTGTGTTGCCATAGCTTAAGCACTGCTTATGTCCTTTATCAACAACAAAGTCATTCAGTCACAACAAATATGTAAGGTGTAGAAAATGAATATTTCTACAGATATAAATTTTTTGATTTATAAAAACTCAATACATAGTGTGTCACCAGTGTGAATATGAGGTGAAAGTGAAGGGAGATGAAGCAAAAAAGGGAAATTTTTGCAAAAATTTAATTGAATGTCTGTTCCTTAAAGTTCACTTGTGCCCCTTGTCACCTCCGCTTTGCTTTGTGGGTTCTTTTATTCTACGCAAAGACACATTTATTTCTGATCCTATTTTGAGAGAAATCATATAGATATATTTATATATTGACTTTTCAAATCCTTTTTTTTATTGAATGTACTTTGTAGATAAAAAAATTTCTTCATATTTTTGTTTTTTAGCCTCTCTTTACAATATTTAAAAGTAATTTTGGGTTATCTTTCCTAATTAAAAAATCCACTGTGATTTGGTTGAAGTGAAAAGGGCCTATTCCAAAGTGAAATTTTTTTGGTGTGCTGAAGTATGTTTTTGACTGATTGCAAAGAGAGGAACAAAATACATATAACTGAAAATGAAAAATGAAATTTTAAAGGGGTCCCTTTTTACCAAATTTAATTGCTACTATGAAAACTTTGCAAGTTAATAGTTATGATATAAATAGTTCCCGTAGATGTGTGATGAGAATAAATACATCTGGCTATTTTTTCAATCGTGTTTTTTTTAGAATAAATATAGAATGTAAGGTTTTGATAATGGAATTAATCTTCATTATATGCACTCTTACTTTCTAAAACCAACAGTTTATTTTATATTACATTTAAAATTTTTTTTGTGAAAATTTTGGGTTAATGAAAATTATCCTTTTCATAATATTTTGCCTTGCCATTTGCTTGTTCATGGATATGTTGATGTGATACTTGGTTATTAAAGGCAGGGAAAAAACATAAAAAAAGTTTTTTGAAAATTTTAAAAATTGTATTTAACTGTTAAAAGTTTTTTTCTAAATTTCTTAATGTGGGCGGGACCCACAATGGTCAAATCACCCAAAAATTTTTTAGTTTTGGTCTTACGATTCAGACAAATTAGCTTTCCATTGTTCAGGAAAATGGAACTCATGAGTAGTTTCTAGAGTTTTGGGGGCAAATTTTAAAATATTGGGAAATTTCTGAAATTGAGTCTGATTTTGTACGTTGAGCATGAAGAAAAATCAGCAAAAGAAGAATAAACATGAGATCGCCTGTTACCTAAAATGACCAAAAAAATGTCCCTAATCAAAGAAAGAGGAAATCCCTCCAGTGATATGATGGTACAGGGTATTTCATTATGCAGGAAGTTTCAGTGCAGCTATGGCACTGTATCTTGCCATGCATTTTCAGTTCATTTGATGGTGCCAGGTCATATTTTAAAAAATCACTGTTTCATTTTTTTTTCTGGTTACTTCTACTACATTTTCCTCACGTCATTTTGATGCAGGGGTATACATTTCGTGAATATTATCATTGTTGTCATTTTGGGGGTCCTTTTAAAGACATAGATATAAGATATAGATATATGGATAGGTATATAAAAGTACAGTATTGATAGATGATATGAATACTTTGATAGTTTATCTCTCTCTTCTCTCTCTCTCCTCTGTCTCTCTCTCTCTCTGGCTCTTCTCTCTCTCTCGTCCTCTCTCTCTCTCTCTCTCTTCTCTCTCTCTCTCTCTCTTCTTTCGCTCTGGTCCTCTCTCTCTCTCTCTCTCTCTCTCCTCTCTCGTCTTCTCTCTGTCTCTCCCCTGTCTCTCTCTCTCGTCCTCTCTCTCGGCCTCTCTTTCTCTCTCTCGCTCTCTCTCTCTCTCTCTCTCTCTCTCTCTCTCTCTCTCTCTCTCTCTCTCTCTCTCCTCTCTCTCTCTCCCCTCTCTCTCTCTCTTCTCTCTCTCTCTGTCTCTCTCTCTCTCTTCTCTCTCTCCCTCTCTCTCTCTCTCTCTCTCTCTCTCTCTCTCTCTCTCTCTCTCTCTCTCTCTCTCTCGTCTCTCTCTCTCTCTCTCTCTCTCTCTCTCTCTCTCTCTCTCTCCCTCTCTCCCTCTCTCTCTCTCTTCTCTGTCTGTCTCTGTCTCTCTCTCTCTCTCTCTCTCTCTCTCTGTCTCACTCTCTTTCTCTCTCTCCTCACTCTCTTTCTCTCTCTCCTCACTCTCTTTCTCTCTCTCCTCCCTCTCTTTCTCTCTCTCTCTCTCTCTCTCTTCTCCTCTCCTTTTCTCTTCTCTCCCCCTCTCTCTCTCTCCCTCTTCTCTCTCCCCCTCTCTCCTCTCCCTCTCTCTCTCTCTCTCTCTCTCTCTCTCTCTCTCTCTCTCTCTCTCTCTCTCTCTCCTCTCTCTCTTCCTTCTCCTCTCTCTCTCTCTCTCTCTCTCTCTCTCTCTCTCATCTGTTTTTATGGTCCCTTTAACATGAAGCATGTAGCATGTTTGTATATTTGTATATACATATATATGTGTATCTCTGTGTCTGTATACATATGCATTCACATGTTTCTGTATATGAGTATATAGATATACATAGACACACACACAAAATTTGTCCAAACAACTGGCATGGACAGATCCAATTAGCACCTTATTACAGGGATAGTGGAAATAAAGAAAACACTATCTAACTCCTCCTAGTTCTCACCTCACCCATTTCCCTCTCTCTGTGCCAGTGTTAATCAAAGTTTTATATTCTGAAACTGGAAAAAAATGAAGTAGCATGAGTGAATCTTACATGGCATCTTCCAGCCACAAAATATGAAAGGCAGAACAGAAGACAAATTTTTCATTGTGGCTCACAGAGAGCAGAGGCGAGATTTCTCAGCTAGGCTAGTTATTCATGTGCTAGTGGCACTAGTGGCTCATTTGCACCAGCCTTGGACACTTCCAGGGAAGCTGCATTGGGCACTCCTGGCACTCTTTCTTGTACTTTATGTAGAAGAACATGCTTAAGCTGGTTAGCCATCTCATAGGTGCCATTAAGCAGTCAATAACATCCAAACTGTGATGTTGCACAAGAGATCATGGCCTTGCATCTCAAATGCACTGCAGAGAACCTGGCTTTGGCTATTCTTTGGAGTTCAGCAGGGTATGCTTTTAGCTAAGGCATCTTATCAGTAACAAACAATGGATGCTTCCATTGGGCAAACAGTGTACCCAGTGGCAAAGCATCTCATATTCACCAGCAACAAAAAGATAATGAAACACAATCCACAAAGGATGGAAGAGCATAATAAGTGATCAGTAACAACAGAATAGGTCTTTCTACTTGTGGAAGAAGTTTAGAACCTGTTATGGAAATCTTAGGAACACAGGAAAATATAGCAAAGCAAAATAAAAAGGTTTGGAGTTACACCCGTGTGCTCTTATTAGAGCACAAAGAAGCTATCTGAATTGTAGATTGAATACTGGCATGGGCAAAGGAGGGGTGGATGGTGAGAGGACTAATAGGAGTAGACGATTTGATTCTTTGCTTTCAGAGTCCTATGTAATGTTTTCATTCAGGTGATTTTACACATTCTCTTGCACGCCCACAAATATGCATACACATGGACACAAGCACGTGCACATGCATGTATGCAGATTCACAGGCAGACACACAAACATGCACATGTTTTTATACATGTATGCATATTTACACATGGAAATGTACACACATTCTGTACACATGTACAAATACACATGTTCACCCATATCCATACTAACAACACTCACATTCATAATCTCTCACTCTGACCCACACACACACACACACACACACACACACACACACACACACCACACACCCCCACACACACACACTAACACACAGCCACACACACACACACACACACACATGTCACACACCACACAACACACACACACATGTACACACACACACACACATGTACACACACACACACACATGTACACACACACACATGTACACACACACACACATGTATACACACACACACACATGTCACACACACCAACCACACACACACACACACACACACACACACACACACACACACACACACACACACACACACACACACACACACACACACACACACTTACTTGCTTTTATATATATAATTTTTTCACAAATAGATGTGGTTATATAACCTTTTTTTATGTAGATATTTATAATTTTTATAGAATGTATCTAAGGTTAAGTGATTATTTACACATTTTATTCCTCTCCCCAGGTTCATTAGAACAAGCCATGATGGATGCTTTGGTGAATGATCGGATTGAGTTTGTCAAGCTTCTTCTCGAGCAAGGTGTCACTATGAGTAAATTCCTCACCATCCAGAGATTAGAGGAACTCTATAACTCAGTAAGGAGCAAATGTTTGAGATTACTTATTGGAACTGTCTAACAATTATGAACTTCAGGAAGCTCTGATTCTTTTAATTTTAGTTCACAAGTAGTGTCATATGTTTTATTTTACTCTTGTTCATATAATTGTAGTGATGGTATTCTTATTATGTACATATTCTGTAGTATTGCACAGCATTTGGAAACCTGCAATGAAAAAGTAAAATTTGCCCTTTGGTGATATATATTTTTAAATATATATTTTTAAAAATATTTTCTCCTCCCCCACCCAGAAACAAGGACCAGCTAACACACTCCGATACATTATCAGAGATGTGAAAAAGAACATACCTCGGGACTATAGATATACTCTGATAGACATTGGGCTTGTTATAAACAAACTAATGGGTGGTGCTTACAGGTATAGTTATGTTTCATGTACTGATGATAAAGATATGAAAATTTACTGTAATGTCATCATGCATGTGAAATTTTGTTTTTTAAATATACACATGGATAAATGTTTTGTAACAAAATCCCAAAAGAGGTATACTACTTAACACTTGAATTTATATTGCTTGAAATGAAAATTTAGAAAAAAAAAAAAGTGTAAATGTGTCCCATTTTTATACTGTTACAGTATTTAATGGCATGAATTAAATTTGTAGGTCTTTCTACTCACGGAAAAAGTTTAGAACCTGTTATGAAAATAGCATGGCCAGGTCACCACGGCTTCAGCGGATAAATAGCCACATCTTCCACAACAGCAAAAGCCTTCTTCAGAAATCTTCCACTTCCCCAAAGTCTTTTAACAACCAAACAGATTTACAGTCAGACTTTGAGTTTGAATATCCATTCAGTGAGTTGCTGGTAAGTTATTGAAGACTATCCCAGAGTAAATATTTGCATATTGGTTATTCTTTTAAAAGGTAAGGAGGTATTGACATTTTGCGCTGATATTCTGCTATAGGTTTGGGCTGTCCTGACCAAGAGACAAGGCATGGCAATGTTGATGTGGCAGCATGGGGAGGAAGCCACAGCAAAGGCTCTTGTGGCTGCCAAGCTGTACAAGGCTCTGGCACATGAGGCAGCTGATGATGACCTAGAAACAGAAGTATATGAGGAGCTTAGAAGTTATGCCAAAGAATTTGAGGCTCTAGGTAAGATAGTCAACAATGACTCAAGTGACTCAAGTTTATTTAGAAATTATTTAGTGATATCTAATGAATGATTTTAAAAGATGATGTACATTTGCATGCATTCTAGATACTAAGTGAACTAAGTGAAAAGGTACAAAGAGAATGCAAAAATGCACTCATTTGAATATTTCCTTGCAGTCATAGATTTAGTTCATTCAAATTCTCATTGTTCATTTATGACAGCAGTAAATCATAGGAACATCAAAGTAGGAATCCTTTCATAGTTGGACATTCAGGATCAGATTGAAAATCAAAGCTTAGAACAGGCAAGAAAAAAGCTCTAAACTTCATTACTTTGTGGAAAGTAAAAACATGAAAAGAGTAACTACTTATCGTTCCATGTTTTTCCCCAAAGCTCTACATGTGCTAGACTACTGTTATCAACAAGATGACGACCGTGCCCAGCAGCTTCTAACATATGAACTAAGGAATTGGTCCAAACAAACGTGCCTTTCTTTAGCTGTGGCTGTCAACCACAGAGCTCTCCTTTCACATCCATGTTGCCAGATTCTTCTTGCAGACCTCTGGCTTGGGG
>NC_051394.1:42759726-42764726 GCF_015228065.2 Penaeus monodon
GCCAGATTTGTGCTCACTATTCTATGAAAGCATGACTATACTGATTGGTTTATTATGCAAAAAAAAAATTAATTAGAAACAACGGGACTGGTAATTCTCTAACACTGCCACTGTACATAAAAGAGTACCAGCCTGGCTTACAGAAAACTTCTCCCTTCTTTTTAACATACTTGTCAGAAAACACAGCCTAGTGGAAATAGGAAGGATATGACCCATAGACTTTCAGAGTTGGAAGAGGAACCTTTATCATCATTGTCTCTTGGGAAGGGAAGCACTGCAATGAGAAAAGTTAGGAAACAATTTGTTGTAGTAGTGTGACAATAAGAGATTAATATTTTTTTTATTATATTTCAAACTTGTTTAAGGTGTATGCAGGGGTGTTTTTTAGGTTTTAAATTTCTGTTATTTTTTGGTGTTTGAGAGGTAAGATATGTTGAAGATTTTAGCTTTTTTTGCCTTTGGTTATTTTCATTTCTATAATGAGTTTGCCTTTTTTCCCTTTCATCAAGTTTTCTTCCTATTTTATTGGTTTGTTTATTCGTTCAGATTTTTTACATTATCAAAACCCTGCTTCCCCAAAAGACAAAATATACAGGAAAATAAGAACTGTTAAAATTTCACTGACTTTGATACAGGATTTTTAAATTAAAACAAAAAAAATTTCACAGTTTTTAAAAAACAAGTAAAAAATTTAAGGAATAAAATGTCCCCTAGAAAAATTTGGATGTCGTTGAGAAGTATGTCAGGGTCTTTGTGTATAGTGCACACTTTCCCCACCACAGTTATTAACCCTTTCTGCCTTTTATCATGTCTTGCTTATATTATTTCTCTCTCCATTAAAGAACGTAAGAGATCTTATATTTTTCAGAAATAAATCATCCCTCTATTTTAAGATATCATGCCAATAATTCAAATTCTTGAGAAAATTTAAAGAAAAATTTGAATAAAAGTAAAAAATTTTAATACTTTTTATGTAATCCCCAGTCTCCTTTTTATGTTGGTTACTTTTATGGGTATAAGGAAAACAATAAAAAACCAGATCCTGGCTTTTTTGCCCAATATTAAAGGTCACAAAAAATAGAAGTAAATTTTCCCCTGTTTCGAGCCAAAACGTCTTCCAGCATAGCTTTGATTTTAATTGGCTCTGTCTGTTCAGCTGCCAGTATCTTTTTGTATGTCTGGAAGAAGTTAAAGCACTTGCTAAGGCAGTAAGTCACAGAGTAAAATTGGATCAACTGTTTTAACAAAGTCTAGTATCAGTTCGGGTTTAGATTTTGAATACAGGCAGAAGGAATATCAATTTTTGGGAGAGAAAGAAGTAGCATTTCCCAGCACATTTTTTTAGAGGAGAAAATTTGTATTTTATGAATGGACAATAGAATGAAGATATGAACTAGAAATGAACCCATTTCCTGTTTTTTTAATTTTTTCTACTTGTTTTTTGTTTTAGAAAAAACAGTAATAAATTTTTATTGATTCATATCCAATTTTTTTTTATAACTTATAATTTTTTGTTTTTGGGTTTTGGGGTTTGGGAAAGTACTTTTAATTTAAATTTTTAAAGAATTTTGTAGATGTAGTATGTCTGTGCTCTAAAACAACAAGGCAAGATTAATTTCTTTTTCTGTAGACTGGTCGACCAGCTAGTGTCACCAGCACAGAGATGGAGGAAATGGAAGGGGAGTATAATGTTGATGCGAAGGTAGTGTACTGGTCATGTTTTTTTTTTAAAAAAAGTTTCCAAAACTGCTGTTCATTGTTTTGATGTAAAAGCCTTTGTTTTTCATTGTTTTTCTTTTTACTTCAAGTGAAAGTACGTTTAAAGTTTCTGAGAACGAGCTGTTTTGCTTTCTTAATGTCCTCTTTTGAACAGTTTTTGGTTTTATTACAGTTTTAGATAAAAGATCCTATTACATTTTTTAAATGTAATCAACAAGGTAGGGGGTACTATAGAAAGATATGGTGATAGTCATTTAGATGCATAAGAAAAAAATATAAATATAAATACAATATTAACAACATTGATAATTTAATATTCTATTATTTGGTGTTACAAATTTCTTGAAACACCATCAATAATCAGTCATTTTTTTTAAAGATGAAGTAAAACTAATGTCACAGAATACCTAAATTATAAGAAAATGTCACTAAAACTTAGATTTGACATTAATGCTCTTCACAAACATTGATAGAGACACCTCTGTTGTCAATGACTATGCAAACTTTTTTTTTAAGCCTTTTATAAGTAACTCAGATGTCTGCAATATATAAATCTTCCTAGATGGGTGCATTGATATCTTACATCTGTCTCTTTACAGCTTGGAAAATATGAATTTTCTTTACTCTCTTAGTCTATAAAAGTGTTCTTTTAGTTGCTTTTTGTAATCAAAGATTTCTCTAGCAGTTAATGCTTTTTGTTATGAATATATTTTTTTCTTTTTGTTTTGTTTTTTACTATTCTCTCTCTGATATTATACTCACTTTTATTTTTATGCTTTAAGATACTTAATCAAGAACTATTTTCAAATGCACAAATGAATGGTAATAGTAAGATTACTTTGTTTAGCATTTCTGATTAGACTTTATTGTTATGCTCTACAATGCTGTCATATGATACAGGAATAGAATAAGTAAATACTATAACTGATACTGCAGTAGTAAAGTTCCTGTTTACATGAGTGCAATAGCGAACTTAAATTGTTGTGCGACCTTTCCTCTTTCATTAACACTAACTGGCAGAAATTTCATCTGAAAAGAGTGTGTAAGCTGGCTGGTGATGGTATTTACATTATCAGATTACATTAATTGTCTAAAATCCACTAACAGTTTATTGCATATTTTTATGCATTTTCCCCTCTGGGGAAAATGCATAAAAAATGGGGAAAATGCTGTGCTCTTTTTTGTTGTGTGTGTGTGAAATGTCTGCACATAGATGGCTCAGCTAGTGCTTAGCCACAAAGAAGTCAATTAATAGACCTTGTGACCTTACCTAATTTCTCCTTTCCTTGAAGTGGTGGGAAAAACTAATGCTATGAATATTGATGGTGTTATTTTTATTATAAACACTATAATCACTATAATTTTATAAATGCTAGGAACACTAAAATAAGATAACGTAAAATATTTTTTATCAATCAAGGAAAGGGGTAAAGAGGTGAGACATACAGTACTCATAATTGGCTCATTGGTGACTTAGTACAGGTATAGCCATCTATGTGTAAAAACAATTAATAAAGTAAGCTCACAGTGGGCTTGGCATGTAGGTACATGCCATGCCCATTGACAATGGGTTAATGGCCCCCAGGCTAGTGAAAGTATTGATACAGCTGTACTGTAGTATTTTTGTCAGCTATGATGTATTAAAGATGATGTACAGCTTTTACTGTTAAGTATTTTTCCACTCACTTGTTGAGTGTTATTAGTCTGGACAGTTTATTTAGATGCAATGAACATATATCAGATAATATTGTATTTCCTGACATGTGAAGGATTCATGCTGAATATGTTACAAACAAAACACTGAAGGGAAGAATGGCAAAGCACACAATTATGCCAAAGTCATAATCACAATCAGACCTGTTCTTCCCCTCATTATCTGATTTACATTTTCCACAAAGCACTACTATTCCATTCATTGTCCTTCCAGACATCGTGCTAAATGAGTATTGGAAGTACAGTGAAAAGAATTATGATGAATTTTAAAAATTCTGTAAGACATAAATGTTGATTTAAATATTTAACTGTAAGATACACAAAGAGATTCACATTGGATTTGGAGGGTGTCACTGGTTCAATAAGTCTACAGAAGATGGAATTGAGAAATTATCAGTAGAAATCTTCCAGAATCAGTGACCCTTCCAAGTAGATCCTCAGGCTTCAGCCAGTAGGTTGTCCATGGTCAGTCAGGTATCTTGCATACTGACAGTTTGCTGCCGTGGAACTTACAAAGGCATTGTCATATACAAGGGGTTAAAAGTACTTTACCACATCACCAGAATTGTTATCTGGTAGATATAATTCAAATTAGTTTGGCAATATCTGTTGTGAGGTTTACTCATAGGGGTAGGCTTACTTTCTCATTTAACATCTACTGAGAACTAAATAATTTTTAGAAATATCCTCTGTGATAAAACCTGTAACAATAATAACAGTAATCATTAAAGTGTTACTTGTGATTATGATGATAATGATAGTTAATTATCATGCTGCTGGCTATCCTGTAACTTTGACCTATGTAGGCAAGTGCAACAGCTGAGTTCTTCTGTGAGTGAACAGGAATATGAGGGGTATATACTGCTGCCATAACTTACATTTGTTTCATAAAATAGATCTCCAAAATAGGATTGTTGCTCACCTCTTCCAACAAAGTACATTCTAGAACATTATCCTTGTAGAGGACAAGCAAATGGACATTTGTTTTACCTCATTAGGAAGCGGGCAATGAGAGGCTTGCCATTGAGGATAACACTGGAAATACCAGGGTAGAGATTTTGCCATAGGTTGTGTACATATGTAAATTCTACAGTTATATTGGGTGAGGACAGCAAGCTTCAAAGATCACTTCACCTATTTTAACTTACCTCACTAATAAAAATTTACTTTAAGCCCTGCCTGCTTCTTTGTCATTCACAGCCAAGATCACATACTCCACAACCAACATTGCTTCAGTTGCTTCATTCTTAATCCTCTTAATTCATTCTTAATAGTTTATTCAGAAAAAAAAAATGTAGAAATGCCTTTCATTAAAATTTATTTTGACCATTTAGTTTTATCTTAAATTTGTAAATTGATAGCTCCTTTCACCCCCAAACATTCTTGTAATGCAGTTTTAGATAATTTATAATTTCTTGGTTTTCAGCAAGCGAGCTTATGGACAGTCCATTATTAGTAAGAATAAAGAAGCTATGTATAGATTAGATTCACTTTGGAAATATAAGTAGGAATTCTAATGCCAAGAAAGATGACAGTAGGGAAGCGACCAGAATAATACAATTTATCCC
>NC_051394.1:42769726-42797226 GCF_015228065.2 Penaeus monodon
ACTCACAGTAGGCATAACGTGTACGTTCATGCCATCTCCCGCTGCTTCGGGTTAATTACTATTTTGATTACTTTATTCTTTGTTATTTATTGTTTATTTGTTTTATTAGTGTTTTAATGATTATTATGGTATTTCTAATTTTCATTCTCTCCTACTAGTGATTGTATGATCGTGAGTTTTGTACATTATGATTTTGTTTATAGATTTCAGACTAGATATAAAGTTTATAGAAAACCAGTAGCTAATGTGTTTGAATGTTTTTCCAGTGTTCTTTGAATACAGTGTGAATAAAGATGTACTTGTATTCAATTTTTTCCTTTTTTTTTTTTTTACTCTTGCTTAAATTCCCTTTGATCATGATAATATAGCTTGGTATCTTTATATAGGAATGTATTGCTTTGTCAAGTAGATCTCCTCCCTGCTTAATTGAATAAGTTGAATGTAATGTTTCTCTGTGTATTCATATATTAAGTATAGTTGTGGAGGTGTACTTTTATTGTTAACACAATTGTCTTTATTGATTTATTCTTTATACAGTAATTTTCTGTGCGAATTATTCACTTCAGTCACATATGCATTATATAATATGTGCATGATTTTTTAAAAGGTAAGTATGAAAGTAAAACTAATAGTATCACAACTTGTCATCTAGAAATGTCTTACTAAATTATAATGATGAAAACCTTTGTCTTTTTTGTATATAAGAATACTACCAAAAAGTTGCCATTCTGTGATTGAAATGGGTATTTATTGTTCAGATTAGTTATTGCCTGCTCTATTAAAGTTTGGACGGTCCCCTTATGCATATAGTATGAAGGATATGAATTGATATAAAATAGTTTCTGTTCATAAAGGTAGAAATTTGCTCATTTGATATGGTGAATACTTTAACTTCAAAAAGATAAAGATGCTTAAACACACTGTAAATTGGAATTTCATCTCCAGGCTCCTCTGTGCAACAGCAGTAATGCAGCACAGCTTTCAAGTGCTTGCTTATCACCGCCAGCATCAGAGGCACCAACTACAGTGGATGGAAATGACACAACTGTGAGACAAAATGGGGCTTCCATGGGTCACTTGTCTGTCCTTGACTCAACGGTTTTCACAGATCTACACTCAAAACAGCTGCCAGCTAGAACAAAGTTTTATGAGTTCTACAATGCTCCTATTAGCAAATTTTGGGCTCATTCTGTAAGATATTATACTTTGACAAATTGTTTATTGTTTATCAAAATTTCCATCATAATTACTGAAACTTTTTACTTATTTGCATGATCAATTTGAAGAACAGTCCTACTCTGTGTGAAGTCAACTTAGACTATTATATTCTCTTCAACAGATGGCCTATGTATTCTTCCTGTGTTTATTTACCTATCTTGTGCTAGTTAAATTACCACATCAGCCACAGTGGATGGAATGGTATGTCGTTGCTTATATCTCCACACTTCTATTGGAGAAGATCAGAGAGATACTGTCGACAGAACCAGTTGAACTCAAGTAAGTAAATTTGTAAATGTCAATGTTTAGTCAAAGATGAAAAATTTGTTAGCATTTGCAGTTAACTCTTATTAGTTATGCAGAAAAGTATTTAATCCCTATATATATTCTTGTTAGATAATTCACGTATGTGCCAGAGAAATTGGTTGAGATAATTGTGATGTGTGATTGTTAGATTTTACTTTAGGATATGAAAAAAATATGTATGTGTTATGGTAAAAAAATACTATATTGATTAATTTCTAAATTCAATTTAAATTTTAATTTTACTCATTCATTAACCAAAATTCAGCCTTTCCTTTTCAATGAACTTTCAGTAAAAATATCTAGAATACATTTACAATAGAAATATGTATAATATATTGTAGTTTCATCTTTACAGGCAAAAAATAGCAGTATGGTCAGACAAACTCTGGAATGTCTTTGACCTCATATTTACAGTACTTTTCTTGATTGGCCTGTGTTTAAGGCTCCAAGAACAAACCATGCAAGCTGGGCGTGTTATTTATTGCGTTGACATAATATACTGGTGAGTTCTTTTTAAATACTGCAGTTGAAGAGCTTGTATTCTTATGAGTTATGATTGTCTTTCAGTAACAGAAATTTGATTTAGTTTTAGTTTTTATTCTTATTCTTTTCTCTAATTCCACAGGTACTTAAGAGTTCTAGAGATCTTGTCAGCTAATAAATACCTGGGTCCACTTGTGATGATGATGGGGAAGATGATAAAAAACATGGCATATTTTGTGGTGTTGTTGCTAGTTGTCCTAATGGCTTTTGGAGTATGTCGGCAAAGCATACTGTTTCCAAATGAGGAACCACATTGGAGATTGGCAAGACATATATTTTATCAGGTATGTGTTTCTTATAATGTACATTATAATAAATGATTACTTATGTGTACCTCCACTGATGACTTTATTTGTCTTTTATCATAGACATAGGGTAGGATTTTCATTCTGTTTTGGATTTACTGAATATTTTTTCATGTGTAGAGTAATAAAAGTCTGTTGATGGCTTATGTACATTTAAATGGAAAAATAAGTCCCTTGATTCAGATTATTTGATATACAGTTATTTACAGACAAAGTTTAGAAATTATTTTAGTCTGTGTTGACGCTCTTTTCCAGCCATACTTCATGCTGTATGGTGAAGTGTTTGCTGGTGACATTGACCCCGATTGCGGTGGCGAGAATGAAATTCCTTGCCATCCTGGACGTTGGATCACTCCCACTGTCATGTCCATGTACCTCCTGGTGGCTAACATCCTCCTCATCAATCTCCTCATTGCTGTATTTAACAACATTTTCACTTCAGTCAATGCCATCTCTCACCAAGTCTGGATGTTTCAACGATTTCAGGTCTGTTGAAAGCCTTGTATTAGGGGGAAAAAGCTCCAGTACAGTATTTATGTAATTTTAAGATCACACTAGAAATAACGTGAAAAATAAGGAAAACACTTTAACTTTACAGCTGCTGTTTATCTTTCTGGACATTGATATATATACATATAAAGCTTCCTAGATAATGCAGATATGTTTAAGAGAATTTAATTAATATATCTGATATTTGAGGATTGTTTTTAATTCAGGTTGTGATGGAATTTGAAGAGAAGCCAGTGTTCCCACCTCCTCTCATCATTCTGTCTCACATTCATCGCGCCATTAAGTATTGCTTCAGACGATGGAAAGGAAAGCCTTTCCTGTATGATAATGGCCTTAAGTTATTCCTCGATGGTGAAAGTCTTGAGCGAGTACATGACTTTGAAGAAGAGTGTGTGGATGGCTATAACAGAGAGAAGGAGCAGAAAGAACAGATGAGTACAGAGGTATGTTTTGTGTGTGTGTTTCTAGGACGGGACATGAATGTGATCACTGATATTAGAATTTATAATTGTCAAAGACTTCACTGATCAAGTTTACAAACTTTGTTATCACTTGCCAATAACAGAAGCTATTTGGATTTTAATAAATAAAGAAGCAAGTATGACTAGGGATTTAATTCCTTCAGTTCTTTTGATATCCAACTTAATGGAGCCTTTATCTTCCATCTCTTTCATATTCAATTTCTAGATCTAATTTTTTTCTATATTATTTGTACAGGAACGTGTTCGAGTGATGGCAGAGCGATCAGAAGCATTGATGCAGAGAGTGGAGGACATGCATGGCAAATTTCTAGCAGCAATGAGCTCGTTAAACAGCCTTGATTTCCATGTTAAGAGGCTGGAAGAAATAGCAGAACAAACAAAAAATAGTTATGCTGTTGTCCATCGTTTTATGCTGAGCCATGTTGGCAGACCAAGGAGATCGAGCTCTCCTCGATCAGGTTCTGCCAGTCCACGTTCTGATGGAGGAACTCCCCGTTCTCTCTCTCAGACAAGTCTTCATCAGTTATTGGAAGAAGCAGAACGTCAAATGCTAAGGAAACCTCTTCAGGAACCAGAAACTAGTGACAAAGAGCAGAGTGACACCACAGATGCTGAGCATGAGGCAGCAAATAAATTCTTGAAGTCCTCCCCAACTCCTCAAAGTTCAAGAGAACCTGGAAAATCAACCACAGTGGATGAAGGAATAGTGAGAGGCTTCAGTCTAAATCCTGTCAATATTTCAGCAGAAGCAAGAAAAGTAAAAACACAGGGTCGACGCAAGACTAGATTGGACTCTGAATCAGGTAGTTCTCTAGGCCGTGCATCTCGTGAGCGTAAGCTTTCTGGAGAAAGGAAGAGCAGCATCCGTAAATCTTCAAGAAAGGGCTCAGATGGGGCAAGGGCATTTAGTCCATCTAGGGTATGTTTCATGGATATTAATGTTGCATTGGAAGATTCTGATTCTGGAGATGTAGATGTTAAAGAGAAAAATCTTAATGAAGAAGACGAGCAACCAAGGTATGGTAGATCAGCATCAGTTCCAGATGAGGCAGCAGTTCGCTCTCCAACCAGGTATGAGAGGAGTCTTTCTTCTGTTTCAAGCCGACCAAGGATTCAGGTGATACCACCATCATCACCACCCCCCATTTTTACTTTTACTAGTGAGTACACAAGTTTGGCAGATGAGTTGGAGACAGCATGCATGGCTAGATTGTCTCCACCTTCTTCTCCAAACCTCCATTATCCTCATAGAAATGATCCCCATTTAAGGCGACGGCACTTCTCAGAATCTGCCAGTATTTCCATTACTATCTGCCCTAATCCTCTCCGTGATGCTGAAGAAGCAGATTATCAACTTATGGAGGGACTAATTCAGAGAAGAATGCATAGAGATTCAGAAAACTTGGCCGTTTCACTAGAGGACCTCTGTTCGGTACAAACAGACATGTCTGACAATGAAGAAGGAGTGACTCCAATGCGTTCCCGCCGTGGTTCAAGGGCAGCAGAACTCCGAAAAAGACATAGCACAAGTAGCCTTGACAATGCCCCTTCACAGCTATTAGTTGTGCCTGGAGCAGTTCAAATGGCAACCTCTTACACAATATCCCCAACAACTCTTCAAGCTGCACTTCGAAGTGAAGATGGTGTCCGTCTCGCATCCTCAACACCTGGAACTCCAGGAGCACGTCGATCTTCCCTGAGAGGAGATCTGCATCACCAGTGGGCTTCCTCAAGTGCTTTGCCAGCATCTGGAGGATGGCTGTCACCAAGAACTCCCCGTCCACGAACTCCACCATTCATACATCCTGATAATCCTGCATCATCCTCTGTTGATGGTGAGGGTGCCAGAAATGTTTCACAAGGCGAAGAACATCCTCACATGTCAACTCTACAAGTGCCAAGCATTAGAGAATCTGAAGGTAGGCCAAGGGACACAATTACAGAAACAGAATGTTAAAATACATGGCATATTCCGTGGAAAGGCTAGTCAAGAAAATATGTGGAGAAAAAAGAAATGTGCTTATACTTCAGTGGTGAAAATTATTTATGGAATTCAGAGAAAAGCATGTCTGTAAGTGCATGTGTGGTGTGTGTATGTATAGAATGCAAGTATTTGAGCATGTATGTAGTTGAAATTATTTATTCACACGAGGTCATTTCTTCATTATGAGTATCCATTATGACACCTAAGGAGTTTTTAAAAATGAAAAATACATTTGTTGATATAGAGAATATATTTGTTCTTCTCCTTTGTTATCCCAGTTGTTGAACTTCATTATCCACCTTGGTGTCTCACACTCATGGGAAAGGGCATATGGCATTGTATACAGGCCATATACTGAAGAGGATGAATAAAACATCTTGTGCAGAATTTTGTGCCATTTTGCCGCATTTTCACAATGTTGTCATATAGGACTGTATTTACAGCTTGACTTCAATGGGAAGTGTGAAATTTAAGGCTATGTTTTCACAAGTTAATGTTATCCATGAAATTGATACCTATGTATTTATTCAGTAGCACAGATTTTTACAAACCACCTGCTGCCTGTGTATGCTGCTTTGTTTTATTCATCTGTCTGTGGTTACCAAGGTTACCATCCTGCTGTATGAATTTAAACATTCCTTAATGTTTTTTTAATAGTTTTGTGTTGATTCTCTTGACAAGAACATTCACATTATATTTTTCTTAGTTGTTCTCACTTCTTTATCTGTTATGCAGTTGAAATCTGCTCACTATTTGTTGATCATGTTATGGGGACACTTTTGCCAGGAGTAAATAAATGAAGTTCATGAAGAGCACAAATAATTGTTATGTTGATATCTGGTGACATTCAGATTTGCAGAACTCCAAGCTGCTAAAAGTTTTTCCTTCTGGACTGAAGAGAGGACTCTTCATAGTAGAATAAGGACAAGCATAGCTGTGACTTTGCAGTCTCTGTTCAGGGTATCCAAAGACAGGCATGTCTTGTGTGCTGCCCATAGAGGCCTATTCATTCAGTTAAGTGGCTATGTCTGTATGTGCTATAGGTGAGTGTGGATAAGTCAGTAGATAAATAAACTGATGTTGTGCCACTGTATAGAATATGGGAATAACCACTTGAGAGATACTGTCATACTCCAATTTGGCTGTGGCTATTGTTATGATATATTTATTTATCTCATATTTATTTCTCATTTGGTATGCTGTATGTACCTGCCTGGAGGTCTTGGGTTTCTGTTTTCTTAAATTATATAATGGTTTACCTTCATTTAGCAGTGACACAAGGTATAGCAACAGCATTTCACATACTCACGACAAATCCTTATTCAGTGTTATACAGAGTTGTTTTTTTTCTTTTTCTCTCTTCTATATTTTGGAAAATAGCTGAAACAAACACATTTTTAGGGTTATTAGTGCTGTTCACTGGTCACCCTTGGTCCATTATGATTTAACTGTTTTGAAAGTAGGATGATACAAAGCAGTGAGCTCTGTATGTTAATAGATAAAATAGAGTAATGAACATGGTTGTAGTTTATATGGCTTTTCCATTCTGCAATTACCTGCACCAATAGTTAAATTTTATTAAATCTTCCAGCTCATTTATTTCTCTCATTGTTACTGCTTCTCTTACATGCTGGGATGAAGTATTTTCTGGTTGTTTATTGTTTCCAGGATCTTTAACTGGGAAAGCCATTTGTTTCTGTCTAAATTATTTAACATTCAGAAAAGGGAAATATTTTTGTAAATTTGGTTGATATTCAATAACTTTTTTTTTCTTTAATGATGAAAAAAAATATTTTACCATTAGATACTGGATTCCACTTTGTATGTGCTAGCTCATTTTAGTGTGATACCATAGGCAACAACTATAACAGCCCAAACTAAAGAATAATACACAAATGCAGGCTCACACATTTCACACAAACAGACACATGTACATGAGCATGCACAGCCACACACATACAGAAAAAGGAAAATGTATTATATGTGGATGTACATATAATATCAGCTATAATCAGAAACAATCAAATGTATATTTATATTGAGCATGTTCATATACAAACATAAGGCATACTTGACAGCATCTACATACCTTTTCATATCATGTATTGTTGTCCACAGTTCTAGTCAATCTTCCAGGTCACATTTCATAAGAAGACTGCTGTTTTGTCTCACAAAAAACACTGATTTGATATTTTCAACTTTATAAATGTTGCCATTTATTTAAAAAGACCGTAGTAACTTTGGAAACAAAGGGTGGCAGCAAGTTTGTTTTGAATTATCACAATATTATTGCACTGTTAATTCAATCACTTAGTATTTTTAGAGTGCATGATCTATTATCATCTTGTATTGTATTTGGTTCATTATTATTATCATTATTACTATGTTGTTGTTGTTTTTTTCTTACAAACCTCATTCTAATTTTCAATTTAGCTATATGATAACGATGCCATAAAGTGAAACAAAGTATTCTCTTGTTATTTTGCACCATGTTTTTAAATTTTGAAATGGAGTTAAAGATTATATATTTGTAAATAGCCATTATAATAGCCTACCTAAAAATAATATTGATTCCATGCAGTGCACACCTGTATACTAGATTTTAATAGTGTTGTGCACAGGTTATCAAAATATACTACAGACCATCCTGTTTCTCCAGTTGTACATAAATGTATTAAGTCTTTATTAAAAACTTGTTGATTTTTATAGATGAAAATTGTATTATACCTCAAATCAAAATTGTTATATTGTTGATGGGGATCACAAAGTCTGGTGATGTTCTTTTGCAGATTGTGATTTATGTCTGACAAGTTAATTGGTATGGAGGAATAATAATTATTCTGGGTTTTATTTGTAAACCTAAATTATTTGAGAATATTTGCATTCTCTATCCCTGGTTGGGTAAACACTTGTAATATTATGTATTGATATGAATTTTTTATGTAATCATGAAAACTCATTTTTGTAACACTCATGTTAATGAATTGTACATCTGAAAAGATGAGACAAAAAGATGACTTTCATTATTAAAAATCAAGCAATAATATTTACTGTTAACTTGTTGACTTTTTACTAGTTACTTTTGGTGGTAAGATTTACTATTCAGAATAAATACCGCCATATGCTGTAGAAAGTGATCATCAATGTTCATTAAATCTCCAATGTATGTACAGCTTAGTTACTTCAGTTCATGCTTTAAAGTAAATCCTTGTTAGGGACTGTGAAGAATAAAGATATTACAATACGTGTTGCTTAGTTCTGCACATCAGAAACTCGACCATATCTTGAGATCTTTTTACCATTTTACCATACTGGCTTGGACATTGAATATAATGGTTATTCATGTTTTTAGCCAAAAAAATGCTTGAATGACAACAATATTTCTAGTAATTAATATTAGGTGCTGCAAAGGAAAATGACCTCATTACTGAAGGCTTGCACTATATCAGAATATCAGAAATATCCTTTTAAAAACAGTTATGTTCAATTTTACTGGCTTCCATCATCTTTCATAAGCTTTACAGACTAAGTTGCCAAGAGTAACTTCAGCAACTATTTTCTTTTCCTGTTTCCTTTACACTTGTCTAAGCCACTGAACCTTGAGGTCTTCATTTTTTCATAAAAAAAAAAAAAAATCTGCACTTGTACCAGTGTGCAAGTGGATACTAAATAGGTTTTAGTTTCTATAATTTACTATTTTTTTAAAGTTTTCAGGATTTTCCACCTGATTTCATTTGTGTGTGAAAAATTACACACAAAAAAGTAACTAGTCAAGTGATAAATGGAGACCTTTAGCTTGATACTGTTTAAAATATCTTCCACATACACTTTAAATGATTATATAAGCAAGATGCAGAAGCTTAAACAATGTAGCATTCTGTGACCAAGTTACTGGGTAATCTTCTGAAATATCGATGGTTTCTACAGGTAGTATCAATAAAAAATAGCCATTTGCACTGATTTCCACCAGAAATTTGACTGTGTAAAGAAAAATAATTAAATTCAGATTTAGCATTCCATCTAGTTATTGGTTTATCACCAATTTGCAATCATACACTACAAGACAAGAGTATTTTATCAGTACATCAAACTAAACAAACTATTATTTAACTAATTTATTATTTTAAGTACAAAATCTGGGTTTCAACAAGTATGGTTATATGAATAAGGGATAAATAAAATTAACTGCACTATTATAGTTACAATTTGTTGAAAAAGTATTTCATAGTCTGTATCAGAATCAAGAAGATCCCTGTAATGGCTCATACATTACTGTACTTTTCTCCCCCAATCCCTTGCTCATTGCTGCCATGGAGGGCTTAGTAGGTGGAGATCGAGGCCCAATGTAGGGGATCACCACTACCTTGGACCTCAGCCCTCACCTCATCTAATTTTGTATGGTCTTTTCTTCTCCTCTCCTTTTCCTTCTCTTCTTCTGTCCACTTATCCTCAACATTAATTAAATTTTACCCTTTTCACCACATTACTTTACCAGTGTTATATAACTTTTGATGTCCTGCACATTTATTTGTTTTAACCATTAATCATTACTGTACTTTTACACACGCAACTGCCTATTCCATTACTTCTTACAAATGATGCATTTATTTAATCTGATTTTTTCCTGAGTGTCCCATTTTCTTCATGCCCTCATCTCCCTTACACAGTTCAAAGATTCAGACCAAAATGATACTTACTTTTTTGTCACAATTCAACTTCAAATAAAGAGTGGTGGCTCAATGTCATTTGGGTAAGTAAAATTTATTTACATCAATGTTATTCTATTAGCAGACTAAAATAAGGCCAGACACAAACTCACAAATGTCATTGGCTTCTAGTCAAAAAGTAGCTCAACAAAATTCATTTGGACTCCAAACTGATCTTGTTTTCCTACATAAGATACTAAAACTAACATTCAGATCTACTCAAAACATAACTGATAAAAGCTTGGTCCGAGCCTTATAATTAATTATTATTACTATTGTTATAAAAATGTCAGTTACTTGTGACAGGTCTTGTGTATACCAGGAACAAACTCCCAACAATAGGTAAATAAGTATAAATGGAGCTGATAATATTATAAATAAATTTAATTGCTTTATTTACATTATAATAATGTGAAAAGTACTTTTGGTAACATAACACATTCTAGTGTGCTTTACTTCTTGGAACAAACCAATCACTGGGAACTATTTTTTATACAAGTTAATTTGAATTTTGGAGTTAACTTTTATCGCTCAACTCACTTCTGAAAAATGGAAATATTATAGACAGACACTCAAAAGCTCTTTCTATATGTAAAATATTAAGATAATAAGTCTTCAGTTATTTAAATTAATCTAATGAAAATGATGTGCATAGCTATTTCTAAGCATCAAACCTCAAATTATATCATTAATAAAATTCTATACCACAAACCTTAGTTTCACTATTAAGTAATCACTAAGGTGTAGTTCTGTGCTGTACATAAAAGCTACAAAAAAGGACAAGGGCACTACATGAATACCAAATTTTAGTCTATCCCCAATTCATTTTGAACCACAGAGGAATTGAAATGCAGTGTATATTATTCAATATATTAAACAAGATTTTTATTTCTGTATAATCTATATATAAATAAGAAATTGATTGTGGAGTTAAACTATGAAGGCCTGTACACATAGGTGGGTATAATCAGCTGGCACTTGGCAATCACAAATAGAGGTGATATCACATGTGGACAAACTACTTGGTAAACAAGTAGTTTCCTCATTTTCTCACCTGTAAAGTCACCCTTGCAATTGCCTGCTAATGTCTGCCCATCATACCTGCCTGTGCAGACAGGCCTTTACAGAAGATAAAAGATTCCAGACAAAGTTTTCAATTTACACAAAATAATTTAAAATCAGTAACAAAACACCAACATAATTATAATTCATAATGGTTTATTAGTTGAACAGAATTCATGGCAAATTACCCTTAATTTCCTAGAGGGAATGGTGCAACTTTCAAATTTGAGTGCTATAATATATGAATATTTTTTTCTAGCTTGAGGTACAGACATATTAAAAGCTCGTCAAAATATGACACTGGACTGTACTTTCGGTATATACACACACGTTTATATAACCAGCAACTTCAAAAGCTCAACAAGAATTGGCATGAAATTTTCAAATACAACACCTAATCTAACACCAAACTAAATATTTGCTGAAAGATGAAATATACCAGTAATTTTTATGTTGCATTTTGTGAGGACTAATGCTACCAGCCACAATTATATATAGTTCCCATAAGTCATCCAGAAATGCAGAGGCAGTAATACCTCTACTGACCCTTTTTCAAGTTTCTATAACCACAAGACATTTGTTAATGCAATTGAGATTATAACTATTTTTCCACATCAGAGTTGTATGCCTTAACTTCTGTTATAATGGTTTTGTATGAAAATTAGTGAAAAAAGGACAACTTTCAGGTGGAGGCTCAACCTAAGTACTTTTTCAAATTGCCTTTTTCATAATAGTGCTACATAGTTCTGAGTTGCAGGATTCCTTTGTTTTTCTTAGAATATTTCTCATGCATCAGGGAACAACAATTAACAAATGGAGAAACATTTCAGAAAATTAAGAAAAATCATATTACCACTCAATGGTAATGTAAATACCCTTACAGAGTCATGCTAGTAGGCACTTGAAGATATGAGAAAATAAATGAACATTTAAAATAATTTTTTTTAACAGGTTATAGAATATGGTGTTTGTCAGTACGTTAACATATAAAAACATCACTGGTTATTGAACTGAATAGCACTGAAAATTCACTATCATCCTTAACCCTTTGAGGAGATGCAGTCTGCTATAATCACACTTTCTTGCTTATGATGTCTGTCTAGTATGTGGTTCACTGCAACTACAGTTTTTCTAATTCTGCTCTATTAAGAAAGTGTACTTTTTCTATAAAAATTATACTCAAACTCTAATATGTTTGTGGCAGCGATGAGAATCATATACACTATTAAAGCAATAATTTGGGAAATATCCAGTTTCTTCAGATTCTGAATTGGATGATAAGTTTGTTTAATAAAGGTAATACTTAATTTTTATAATGCCACTGGGAAAACACTGCTAAATAGAGTAATTATAGACTTCAGAAATGTGTAGATGTATTCAGGCTTGTGCACATGCTATAACATGCATGGAATATGAAGATTTTGTATACCGTGCATCTTTACAAGCATGTCTTTTGTATATATTTAAAATCTTGACACTTATGTTGAAAAATCAATCCTAGGTAATTTCTCTGCACTTTCAACAGTTTATGTCATGAACTGTGCATTTCCAAAAAGATATCAAGTATTATAGGAAAGCTGCCTTGTGTTAAAACTAAACATGACATATCACCTATTACAATTTTTTACACATCTGATGTGATGCCATCTATGTCAGTGAACTGTAATACATGCTGTTTTAATCGTAACAGCATTCTCTCTCCATGGATTTGCATATGAATGGAACTGAATTTTTTCTCATATAATTAGATCAATCACATAAATTGAAAAGTATGAAATATGCAGTTATATTAGTATTTCATCCTACCTATACAAGCAATCAATTATAACAAATCTGAAATTTACTGAAGCTTTATAAATTTGCTCTCCATATAGATACATTCCTTAGCCTTTATCTCATCAAAAGAAATTAAATCACAAACTGTATCTCTTGTCCTCAAAGGTTTAAGTGGAGCTTTAAGGTAACTCCATTTTGTTTTTGAAGTTTTTTTTTCTACAACCTGGGTTTCATTCCAATTCCATTTACTGTAAATGGAAAAAATAATAATACTTACATAGTATATTCATATAATGAAGATAAATTTATTCTCACAGAGTCAAGGACACCTTTGAAAAGTAACCATCATAAATTTTCTCAATTACTCCTTGGGTACTGCAGAATTAATAAGAAAAAAGGAGATTGATAAGGCATGTTTACTGAACTACACACAGATATAAAGTCAAAACTAAGTTCAAGTACCTCAATAATCATATGTTCATTTATACAAGTATTTACAAAAGAAAGTGATAAAATTTTGAGCCATACACCACAAAGTAACAAGCATTATTACTGGCATTAATATTGAAGGATATCACATTCAGAATATTTGAGATGTTAATGAATATAAAATTAAGAATTAATTTTGAAAGGTCTAACATAAAAAAGGCTAGCCACAGAGGCTAAGGCCAACATGTTCTTTCTTTGTTCAAAATAAGCTCAAAGTTAGGTAGCACTTTTTACACCATTCATCAATTACCCTCTGTAAAGATTTAAATGCTCACATAATGCCTTGACATCACACAGAGCATCTTTTTTGGAAGAATGTGCACCAAAACAACCTGTTTTAAAACATTGTCCCTTTTTATCAAGCTGAATTCCAAAAAACATTTACTTAATTGCATATTTAACATAAATCTTCCACACTATGCAAAGTTCTGTAATAAATGAAAGTCTACAAGCTTCAGTTTTATGGTAACATCTTAGTGTTGAACAGTCACTGCTCATGAAACATACAGACAAAACAAGCATATTGATGAAAAACAAGCTGAAGACTTCATGAATTACTAACAGTTCTCAATTTTCAAAACAGACCACCACAACATAAAAAGTTCTAAAGTTAAAAAAAAAAAAAAAAAAAAAAAGGATATATAAATAACAAATGGTTCTCCAAAGTAAGACATTATCACTAATACAAAATATGGAATATTTTATCTAATGAAACTTATCATTTCATTTGGCAAGGAAATTCCCATACATCCCAAAGAGATCTCGTTTTACTTGATCTTAGCCTATTCAAATCCACCAACATTTACTCACTTAACCCATCCCTGCCGGGTCACATGTACCAGCACATAACAAACCACTTGGTCTGCAGGGTACGCCTATACGAGCAGCAATGCGCCAGGGCATGTGGAGCGGGATGTTCAGCTTGATGTAGCAGAGTCTCACACCCAGTGTGTCTGACCGTTGTCATAAATCACCAGAGTTTATCACACTCAGGGATTTCTGTTACCCAGCAGTGAAGGGTTAAATAAGTAAATAAAGATTGCTACAAGTTTTCCAGTGTAAAAGAATTTCTGATATGAAGATTTTACATATGTAACAGTCACTGTAAACAATTTGAAACTTGGAGCATACAACTACAGGTATTCATACCGCTTTAGAATCTGAGACAGAAGTGTTATGGATACATATTTTTCATATCTCTCTTTGTAAATTATTACAATGATGCATTCCCTTCCTACGTACATACTTATGGTTAAATTTCCAATATAATTCACTTTAATAACTGCTTATACTCTAGAGAGTGGGTTGGTTAACAGAATCTACTGAACTGGTTGTGGCTGAGAAGTGGCAGGTGGGTTGCTGGGGATTCCTTGGAATGACTCTGGTGGCAACGTGGCACTTACTGAAAGGACAGGGTAGTTTGATTTACATTAATGTCAGCCTGTCATATTGCTTTTATTTATGAAATGAAATAACATTGTTAAAATGCAAATCAGAATTTCCTTGTTTCACCTAGTGCACTAAATCCTTTACTGCTTGAAGGTAGCAATTGCTTGAGTTATAGATTCACAATATCTCAAGAGCATTTCTGACTATACATCCATACTCTACATTAAGAGCTTGGCTTACCTGTGATTGGGGGCATCCCAGGAAGATTAATTGGGGTAGTCACTGGCATTCCTGGGATTGATGGCATTGATGGTGCTAGTGGTCACGAGAAAAAAAAAGTCTAAATCTATAGTTCATAAAACCAAAATATAAATTACCCACTGTTGGGCTACTTCATAGTGAATAAAGAGTGCATGTGATTACTGTATACATATGCAATTATAGATGGACAGATGTGAACTAACTGTAAAAGTAATTATTGTGGCAAACAGACAAATCATGCTACAATGTTGTGCTAAAAGGCAGTTCCTGAAAATACTTAATGATCTAAACTGATACACATTCCTGCTTTTACTTTCCGAATAAAAAATATATATTCAAGATTTATTTCATATTCACACAAGAATTTACTTTCTGGGTACCTTGACATGCATAATTCTTTTCAGGCAATCACATTATCTACCTACAAGCAAGTCCACAGACTTCAAAATAAGCTATGACATACTTGATACTAACCTGCAAAAGTGGGAGGAACTGGTGGGGTGACCATAGGTGGTGATGAGAAGTACATATTCAGAGAGGGTGCTGGTGGCTGGGGCAGAGACATCGGTGTGGTAATGCCAACACTAGGTGGGGCACCTTCAGACCCTCCTATCACCGGAGGAGCCATGACTGGGACAGTTGGGGCCCCACCCATCATCAAGGGGCTTGGCTGTGGCATGGCTGAAGGCTGGAAGTTCATTGGTTGCATTGGTATCTCAGTGGAGACTTGCATTGGTGGCGGTATGGGAGTTTGGATAGGAGGTGCAATAGATGTGGGATTTGGGATGGGAGTTTCAACTGGTACTTGGACTGGGGCATATGACGTGGTGGCAATAGGGGCCTGAGAATAAGGTGTTGGAGCTGGAACAACTGGAGAAGTGACACTTGCTGGCAGCTCAGCTGGTGGGGGAATAGAAGTTGGAGTGAATGGTGAAGGTGGTGGTATACTGGGCACAGCAGTAGTAGCAGCTGGCATGGCAGCAGTGGTAGCAGCAGTTGCTGTGGCTGTAGCATATGCTGGATTAGCTTCAGGGGCTGCTGTAAAGGCAGTGGGTGGAGGAATTGTAGATGTTGCTGTCGTTGTGCTTTCTGATAAACTCATATCATTTATACTTGAAACAACTGTATCTACACCGCTTCCAGTGGCCACCTAAAAAAATATAAAAGTAATATGTATTACAAATCAAAATGAGGGCAATAAAATGGTTCCATCCCAAGTTATTTTATCAATCAGAAATGATCTTCTATAAACATTTATCAACATTACCAGAAGACAGATTACTAACAAATTCTACACTACTCAACCCTCTGGTGCTGAAAATTATTCAAATTTGAAATTATTCAATACAAACTTTTCACATTTTTACACTAAAGAAAATCATTACCTGTAACAATGGTTCTGATGAAGAAACAGCCTCGGTTTGAGCGGGTTGTGTTTGGGATACATTACGCTGGGTAGGAATACGATGAAGATATCCATAGCCAATCCCACATCCCAAGCTACAAGATAAAATATAAAATATATATATGGGGAGCAAATCATTAAAGGACTTCTTACTTATAACTCAATAGCCCTGTATGTCAAAAGTAGATGCAATGTCCACTGCAATTTATATATAAAGGCACCATAAGTGCTTGCTTCAAGTAGTCAAATTGTTAGTCCTACCTATCTTACCTGTTTACCCTATTCCTTGATTTATGGAGATTCATTTTTATTACTTTATTACCTTTATTATTAGCAGCATTTTGATATTAAAACAAGCATAATTTCAATAATATTATAATTATAATTATAATGATAATAATAATAATGATAATGATAATGATAATAATAATAATAATAATAATAATAATAATAATAATAATAATAATAATAATACCAATATCATCAATAGCACTTGGGGGAACCTCCCCAAGTTCAAGGAATTAGGAAGTCAGGTGCCCACTAACTACAAGGACCAATGAGTTAAACAGATTAAAAAAGTGAAAAGGCTACAACATACATATCTCACATTCAGTGTACATATCAACCATACCAACACTCCACAATTTCACAATTTCATTTCCAACCTTCTCTCAAAGTTCACTTATGATTGGGAACAAAGAAGAGAGTAACCAGATTCTTACCTTCCTGATCCTCCCCACTGAGTATCGGGCGTAACAGTCACTTCCCTACAAGCGTCTGTGTCAACATTGTACACATAGAGCTTGAGTGGTCGACCTTCATGGGCTTCAATGAGTGAGAAGAGGTCCTCACTCTCGTGCAGGACCGAGTCAGCACCAATGATATAATCTGTGTAGGCCTGGAGGCCAGCAATGTCTGCTGGAGAGTCTGGTTCAACTTCCTGTGAGATTGAAAAAGAGGTGCTGGTAACTTGTGCATATCAACTGGTATACATAAATCCATTACCAAAAGTTTCAATTCAAGTCATACAAACACCTTTACCAGTAACTTACAAGTATATGCCAAACATTCTCATTTGCTCCCTCAAAGGAACAAAATCGGATGGATACGCCAAGCAGCCCCTGTCCACCCCAGAGGTTGGAAGGGGTAATAGACACTGTTCGTAGAGTCTGGGTCTTGCTGCTATAGACAGTCATCTTTAGCTCTTTCTCAATTGAACTTTTTAAGAGTTCTTTCAGAGTATCATTGTCTTGATCCTGCAATTCAAGTTTTTGACCAAATATTTATACTAAAGTCTAGATTTTTAAGTTAATTCTATATAGAGCAAGACATTTAAGAAGATTAAATTACTAGGAACAACCAGACATATCTAAATATTCACGTTTCATTATCAATATCAATCTCAGATTGTGGCATGTATTAAACAACAATCTACAGGGTTGATGAATAATCTGTACCTACCAATCTTGTGTTTCCAATAGCAACAATGAAATCAAAGAATGCTTCTAATCCTGCTAGTTGGCCAGGGGAATTCTCTTGTACCTGAAAAAAAGAAAAAGATGTACAATAAATATGGTACAATACATGAACTGATCAATTATCACTAATTACAAATAAGCAAAATATATTACCTCTCTCACTGTAGTAAAAAGCAAAGCGATATAATTACTCAAATTCTATAACCACAGAAGAGTTTACACTTCTGTGACCTACAACTATAATGCATATGTGCTCATAAAATAGTGATTAGCAGTTCCTTTCTCCACTCGTGATGGGATTTCTCTGCACCATACCGAGCCACGGGCAGGGCTCTGCCAGACACTCAAGGGAAATATTGGAAGCAAAGGAAGCACACAATTACCTGACTAAGAGTTTGACAGCACCACACAATATTTTTCACAAAATGAGGCAAAAAGGAGAATCAAGGGGTCACTTGGCTTAAGTTAGCTTACAATATTCATACATGAATGTGGAAATTACTGTATGATTGTTAGAGCCTACCTCTGGTTATTTCTTGGTGTAACAAGGACATAAGTGCTGTTGTCAGCATTTTGCACTAGGTACACCTGCTTGCAAACATACATATGGCATCTGATAATGACATTATGTACAGATATGATTTCAGAATCTCCAGAGAATATTTTCTAACACACGCGCACACACACACACACGCACACACACACACGCACACACACACACACACACGCACACGCACACGCACACACACCAATGGTTAGTATTTGTATAAAATGCAAAGTATCTATCTCAAAAAATGTAAGTAAATCATGTCACTCTAGCCATGGTATTCATAGTATCTAATTTATTATATGAGGAGGGAATGATTTAGTATTATACTGAAAAAGTAGTTTAAAGGGTACTTTCCTGCATCCCGAAAATCTGAAGAAATTTTGTAATGCCGCTGTCAATTTTTGTATTGTGTAGAGATGCAAACAGCTATCGCACCTGGCATTTGGAACTGTCCAGCATCTACTATTCTGATGTGCCTCTAAATCAGTCTTTAGCATTTGAAAGATCATTAGAATATATATATAAAAAAACACCAGTGCTCCTCAAAAACTAGATAGATACTTAGTATCACGTTGAAATAGTAGAATATTCTTTGTGTGTTTCTAGGAAAATTGTAAGCTGTGGATGGCACACCATGAAAGAAAAAAAAAAAAGAAAGAAAAAAAAAAGAAAAAGAAAAAGAAAAAAAGAAAAAAAAAAAAAAAAATATATATATATATATATATATATATATATATATATATATATATATATATATATATATATATATATATATAATCAAATTGATTGACAAACAAACAAATAAAAAAATAAATAATAATAAAAAATAAATAAATAAATAAATTCAAGAGCAGTATCTCTCAAATGAATTCAGTCAGGGCTAAACAAGCTAACAACAGTTTAGCACACACAACTTAGGGCAGCTTAAAATGCACAGGGCACTTGTACCTATCACCCAGCATTTGAGGACAATTCATAACATGATTAGACATCAACTGGCATGGGTGGCTATTCTAAGAGAGAAGCGGGGTTATT
Organism: Penaeus monodon; assembly: GCF_015228065.2. Lineage (NCBI taxonomy): Eukaryota > Metazoa > Arthropoda > Malacostraca > Decapoda > Penaeidae > Penaeus > Penaeus monodon. Next base: position 42,789,226 of record NC_051394.1, read on the forward strand.
AATCAATTAATGGCCCAAGACTTTGAGTGTGCCAAACATCAGAAACAACTCAGTGTACTATGGAAGGTTTTAAAAAATATTAAAAGATTGATTTTTGTAAATATCCGACAGACCACCAACAAGTGGTAGTGAATGAGTGAGGGCTGAATCAAATTGTATTCCTCATCAAGTTCAGTTCTTAGTAACTGAAAAAAGATGAGTAATGCCTAGGATGGCCATAGTATGAGCCATTATTAGTGCTCTTGTTTGAACTTTCACCAAGAATGCATGCACTATGACAGTGCAAGCCATAAGTTAAAGATATTATTTATTTGATTACTTCCTCCTCAACATTTTCATATTTTGTTAATCTATACAGCATGGACACACTAAGCCAGGGCAAATTGAAAATGAGTTACAATCGTCAGTACAAGAAATAATCCGCAGACACAAACGATAACGCTACAAATAAAAGAAAAAGATCACGGAAAGCACTGCTCCCTGCCTAAGTCCACTTGGTGTTCTCAATTTTCAGCTATCTTGCTGTGCTTACTGAGGTGAAGGCAATGTTTCACAGGGTATGTTGGGGGCATATCCCCCTATTAACCCCCCCTCTGGCATGCCCAGTCACGGCAATTAAGATTGCTGAATTAATTTTGTGATGTTGGGAGTTAGTCTCTGGTGAGTGCATCCATACTGTAATGAAGTACCTCATATTTTTCCCCGTCCTACTTTTCTTTTCACATCAATAAGATCTAACTGAGATAAGAAGTAACAGAATAGCAGACTGAATTTTCTAATCACAGTTTCAGATTTAAAGATTTGTGACAGGTTAAACAGAGAAACTGAAAATACCTTTAATGATTCATAAATACATACGATACCACATTAACTCACTGAAGCCAAAGATGGCAAGAACAGACTGTGAATTTAGTTTGTTTATTGTGTTTACACATAAAAAGCACCAAAAGTGCTTAATCACCAAGGAGTCAATTACAAGTCCTCCCTAGCTTACCTTTTTACCCTTTTCCTTGATTTTCACATTACTGTGTAATTTGTATTAATACTTAAATAACATTATAATAATCATAATTTCAATCATTCACAGAACAGAACTACAGTAGGCATTAAATACTCTACACAGTAATGGGTTAAACCTTACCATATGAAATGCAATATGAGTGGCAATTTCGGGTTAAAACCCTTTCTACTTTGGTAAAAAAAAAAAAAAAAAAAAAAAAAATACACATTGAAGCTGAGAAAGACAAATTAACCTTTTTCAATTCAATAAAGGTTTACTTAAATGAATTCATATTTCAAAGAGAGAATTGCAATTATTTTCATTTTTCAGGAATAAATAATTTTCTTTTTTTTTTTTTTCCTTTTTTTCTCTTGTCATGGTAGAAGAGTTAAACTATTAATGGTTAATAACAAAATAAATGTGCTAGACATCTAAGGTAATGTAGCACTATAGGAAGGTACATTCAAGGGCAGTGAAGGGCAGCTGAGTTAGTAGTTAATACCTATACTTTAACTATCTAGATTAATATTCAAAAGGTAAAGATGGGTAAAGGAGTCGAGTGTATGGGTTAAGGTAGGGTTGGTAAGGGATATGAGATCAAGTGAAGGATATGTATGTGTCTGAGGAAGGAAAACGGGTTGTCAAAGCAGAAAATGTGAGATTCTATTAGGATATCTGATAGGCTGGGAGGTCGGGGAAGGGAGGACAGGTGGAGGAAAGCAGAGGTACGGGCTTCATCAAAGCGTGGACAGGAAAACAGAATGTGTGGAACTGAAAGAGGGACATTACATGGGGAACATAGGGGAAGATCAGAATGTGACATCAGATAGGAGTGTGTTAGACTGGTGTGGCCAATACGAAAGTGGGCGAGGCGTGTCTCCCAACTTGTTCTGATGAAATGGAGCTGACCGGGGAGATTGATAGTTTCACAGTATGTAATTTATTAGTGCATATACTTTACTAGAAAGATTGCCATTGGGTATACAGGAAGGACTTAAAGCAGGGGTAATAATCTGTGGCTAGAATAAGTGAGAAACATGGTTGGTATGATGTGGACATAGTAGCATAGTGTGCTAGAGTATCTGCCTGTTCATTGCCAGGGATTCCAACATGGCTGGGCACCCAGCAAATACTGATAGATTTATAGTAAAATGAAGATGGAATATTTTTTCTTTCCTGTATTTCTGACATTTATTACATCCACAGCATTCATATTCATCAGTGAAAAGAATCAACAGTGTGTTGAAAGACTTTTTTTTTTTACGAACATTTTTAACAAATCAAGAATTGCAAGAGCTAATCTGACACTCATTCAGCAATGAGAAACGTTAAACTTGTGTATTTTGGAATTTGCTGGTCCCCCACACAACCTAAAAGCTAAGGACAATTTTGTCACCGCAACCAATATTTAGCCAATTAAGCATTCAACTACTGAAGGTCAGAATTAAATACCTGGCTATAGTCTACTTAACCTAATCACCCATTTAACCTAATTTTACTGCCCCTTGTATTTTTTGTGAATTTTGTTATATACAGATCTACTCAGCCAGCAATCAGTAGGCCGTAGTGACTACTCCTGATTTCCCCAATCCTTGAATTTGTGGGAAAATATGTTTTTCTTTCAAATACTATTAATATTGATACTGTTATTATTCTTATTGATATTATGATTATTAAATTATTAAAATCATGGTGATATTAAAAATAATGAAATAATACAAAAGGCACTTTCCAAAAATCAAGGAAATGGGTAAAGAGGTGAGACAGGTAGGACTAATAACTGACTTCTTAATGACTAAGCACTTGTAGAGCCATCTATGTGTAAATACGACAAATAATCTTATATTACAGTGGGTGTGCCATGTAATTTTGCCACCCATGTCGACTAGATAATTTTTTTGCCAGACACACTAAACTAATTTCCCTATGAGCTGGGTTATTTTTTTGACTAGGACAATCAGGTTTTCCCAGACAATATTTATATCCTCAGAAGAATAGAGAACAGAAAAGTGTAAAAAAATTTAAATCGGCTAATGAAACTCTACAGATGTCCTTGCCACCTTTTAAAGTCTATGGACAGATGCACCACCTTTCGATAAACTCTACAGGAATCAAACCCATCGTTCGGTAAAAATCTACAGGATTTCACATAATCCATATCCCCCGTGGTAATCAAACAATGCATTCTAACCAATAAACCAGTCTACCTTAACCTTGTTGGATTTATACACTACAATCTATATATTCCCTAGCCAGTGGGCTCTGCCCCCTGGACTCCCAGTAGTAATATATATGCCTAGCCAGGGGGTTCTGTCCCATAGACCCCAGGGTAAACCATGTACCTTTATGTAACAAAGCACCAAACTTTTTTTTCACTTCTGTCTATGGTCTGAATTGTCTGGCATCTATTCACTTTTTTTTGTCATTTGGGGCACTTGATGGGCCCAAATATCAGGCTGTGATAGATACTAATGTCTATTTGTTCTGTATACCTACTATATGGCTTTAAAAATGACCCAGAATCAATGCAACACTTAAAATGAAACATTTCTCACCAGTGTCTCTCAATGAATGGCATTGCACAAGCCTGTCAAATCTCCTAGTGGCAAAGACATGCATGCACACAAGGTTACTGTATAGAATAGCATAAATAATTACCAAAACAGGTAAAAAAAAAAGTATAATAAAACAAAATAATCCATTACATACATGAATTTGGAATAACAGATGCTGGTAATCACAAAATAATCATTAAAACAAGTGTGTAGTAATACATGGACTACTTGAGAGATTGCAGTAATGAGTTACGCATCACATTTGTTTTGGTCCTTGTAAGGTAAACACAATGGGGACTTAAAAAATGGTGGGTCAATCTTCTCTCTTCTCTGTAACTGTATCTCCTTCATTTTTTATTTGCACACTTTTTGCCATAGAGGAAAAGGATCTTAGTTTTCGTCAAGGTAACCGCTGCAGACACTTTTTTTTTTTTTAATACTGTAATCCTGATTCTCATACATGGAAAAATTTCCAAGAGCTGTTCCTTATGCAAAATATCAATTTCCTTATAGGCTACATAATGAAATTGATACTTTCCTCTCTATTATCTCATTTACATTTCTTGAAAAATGGAATTTTGCAGCATTAACTTTCAAAGCAAAGGGTTTTTAATAACTTGTCAACCTGATGCCACCAGAGATGGCATGTATATACAGGCCAAGTCCACTGTGTGCAAGGTTTATTAAACGTCTTTAAACATTGATGGCTCCACAAATACTAAGTCACCAATTAGCTAATTACTAGTAATAACTCACTCATGTTTACCATTTTCTTTGATTTTCAGAAATATTTTCTTGTATCTTCTATTTCTGTTAGTATTGTCAATAACATTATAATAATAATAATGACTATGATAACTAACAGTATCCATATTAATAAGCATTAGCAAAAAATAATAATAATAAATAAATAAATCAAATAAAATAAGATAAAATAATAATAATTTAAAAAAAATATATATATATAATAATAATACTGGCCTACTGACCCAACTCCTTTGTGGCTATGCACTTCTGACACCAGCTATATGCAGACATTTCATAATACAATACTACAGTGAACACAATTTTTTTGTGACATGCACTAAAAATTTAAAGAAAAATAAATAGATAAAGAAAGAAAAAAAGTACAATATTTCTAGAATAGAAATCAGAATGTAACAATCATGCTATGAATACCATTAGTTGAAATAGGGAAGTGTAAAGATTTTGACAAAAGGAAAAGTTTATTTGACAGAAAGCCTTTTATCTGTGTTTCATTAGCCAACAAGACTTCTGAGTGTGTAAAACGAGCAAAAGTCTTTAATCAATTTGCCTCATTCACTAAGAAGCTCTAATTTTTTTCTGAAGTGTTTAAATAGTAAACAGCATTTTATTTCCTTTGTTTTGTTAAAATCTTTTTTTCTTATGTTAACGTTTCCTTTCCATATGGGGTATGGAAAACCCAAGGAGAGTATTTTTCTAAGTTGATTAATATTTACAACGCACTTTCAAACCCTAGACTGAGAACATAACTCTTTACTGCGAGATGGCAATTAGTGTGGAGGCTACACATTATCAACATTTAGTAGTCGATGGAATAAGAAAAATAATATGGATAAATAAACAAAAAATTTACCATTCAAAGACAATTCAGTGTCAGGACAAGTGGCATTTTTATCATGATTCAGCAATATTCTGTATTTCATACATTTGTCTTTCATCTGACACAAGATTAATAGAATTACGAATCCAATAGTTTCTTACTTTATATCCGTAATCTGTCATCTCAATTCACTAAGCCTTACTTATTCCTTTTCCAAAACCAAAGATTAGTCTAGATACTTTTTCTCTGATTTTTTGGGAATATTCTTGCCGTTTTGCTAATCAAAATGTATTTCTAAGATGACGGTATGTGTTTCAGAGTATACATGTGAATGCTTTACCATTCATTATTCTTGTATCATTTCTCCTAAAAACAAATTTCAGGGAGAGACAACCATAAAGACAATAGCTCCCCTGATAACACCATCAAAGCAAAATCGAACTGGCATATTTTCCTTCCCTTGGAACCCTAATCTCACTCAGCAATTTCCTCCCCAGACGTCCATATGACAGGTGAAGCCCTGCCAGACCCTGCCACTTGGACCATATCTAAGACCACAAGCTTGTTAAAACCGTCTTACCCTCATCATTAAGATACTAAACGACCTAATAACAACACGCAAGAGACAGAATAGAGGTTAATGTGCGACCAGATCCTAATCTCCTCCGGCATAAAGGCAACGTTCTAGCTTTTTTTTTTTTCTTTCTTTTTCATTCTGTCCTTCCTTTATCTCACCCTCAGCACGTGGTATCCTTCCATGCCACCGCCAGGGATCTCCACGCTGTGTGATCCTCCCATGGTGAAGATATTTTTCCCCTGAGAGACCGAAACGTCACCCGAGCCACGAATTTCCTGTAGGAGCGACCCCGACCTCGGCCCAAACAGACGTGGCAGCGAGGATTGTGGGAGACAGCTGATGCGGAGGGGGGGGGAGGTTTCACGGAGGAGCGGCCGAGGTTTTAGTATTTTCGAGGGGTTTGTTCATTGTTAGATAGGTTCGTGTTGAGGATGTTAGGAATATAGGAGGGATGAGGGTGTTTTCGAAGGGAAGAATGTCGGAGGGATGCATTTTTTAAACTTTGTGTTCCTCCGTTTTGCGTTCTCCATGACGACGTACGTATAGCGCCGTAGGGGTTGACGACGTATTTCTTGTTTGCGTCATGTATTTTTGTTGAGGTTTTCCTATAAGTTTCATATATATTAACAAAAGTATTTGTAATCTTGTATTTCTTGTTCCCTTCCTCAGCATTTCCCCGTGATGTTAGATCTACCTTACTGTATGTCTGAATACCAATTACAAACAAAAACTAGTATAGTACCAAACGCAACAGTAGGTGTGTATGTGGGTGGGGGTGTGCGTGCATGCGTGTGCCTGATATTTAATAAGTAGGCGTGGGTGGGTAGGGAGGTGGGGGGGGACGCCGTGCGTGTGCCTGATATTAAATACATAGGCGGTAACGATCCGGATTACTGTCTCCATCCTTTATTAAAATAAATTTTGCAAGGCCCGATTCAGAGATGTATGTTAATAAGTTAGGCCGCAATGAACATTCTTCTTCTTTTAACGGTAGGTTCATGTCTGAGCCGCCGTGGTCACAGCATGATACTTAATTGAACATACTGTTGTGCAAAAGCGTAATAATTGCGTAGAATGATATCAATTTCCTTAACAACCCCCAGTTATGCCCCTGCTCTCTTGGAACATCCTGGGCCCAACTTTGCACAAATGTACACCGTGTATATCTGTGTGGTACACATACGTACTCCATATTTCTATTATATATTTATGTATAATGCTCTCTCTCTCTCTCTCTCTCTCTCTCTCTCTCTCTCTCTCTCTCTCTCTCTCTCTCTCTCTCTCTCTCTCTCTCTCTCTCTCTCTCTCTCTCTCCTCACTCAACCTCATGGCAGTATGAAACATGGTGATTCTTTCTTACTGTATGGGTATTTTCCTGCCCTTCGTCCTCTCCTGGGCTCAAAGGCAAGCACCGCAGGTAAAACCGGTAAGGTTTATTATTACTACATCCAAAACGCAAGCGATCCCATACACTCATTTGCCCCTTAGAAATGACTCACTATCTAGGTGGCAAATTAGATCATATAGCTCTATACAATCAGCGCAAACTACTAAGCACTGCCAAAATCATCCCGTCATTGTCCATATTTATTGGGCATCCGTTTTGCAAAAGACGTCCGTCCCTGTTACGCCACCAATACCATCTTGCTACTATGATGAGCTTATTAAAAGGATTGCCTGCGGGTCTGGAAACTTTACTCCTGCTGGTCTTGATGAAACTCTTCATTAGCAAGTTGGCAATTTTACCCCAAAAGTCTTCCCAAGCATAGGTCTCCATCTTCCAGAGGCAACCAAGCATTTCACCTGAGCAATGGACCCTCAAATAAAGTTTCTTAGAAAGGTAATACGATCTACAGTATATTAGCAAAAATTCTTGGGAATAAATACCTAGGGACCTTCTGTTCTTTAGCAAGACGCTCAAAGTGCTAGTAACTCAAAGGTGGGAAGAGAATTGTACCCGTAGGCAGAATCAATTGACTTTACGACTCCTGGGGGGAAAGTGTGGAAGGAAATCAACAAGATTAAAGGCAGTGTCTCATACAGAAAGGGTAGATTCATATCTTCTCAATAAATGCTGCAAGAACTTCTCTTTAACGTTCCATTATCCATAAAGTGCTCTCTTATATTAAAATACAAAAATGAAATTGCTTATCGGTGCCAGCCTTTACTCCATTTGCAAATCATATGCAGCCATTACGGCCAAATCTACTTGTGACATCATCCAGCTCCTCGCAAAAATACAGGTAAAGGGAAGAAACCCTCTTTTTGATTTCTTCAACTCAAC
>NC_051394.1:42802226-42809726 GCF_015228065.2 Penaeus monodon
CAACCTTACGTGTTTCAATACTAAAATTAATCTACCAATATAGGTCTGAACATGTAGAAACGTCAATTATATTCCTCTCCTGTCTGTCTTTTAACATCGTGTAAGGTATTCTTTATCTCTAGTAAATACTTGTTATTGATATTCAAATGTATATATATCATGTTGCCATAATATTATTGTTTATATCATATGCATTTATTAATCACGGTGTGTTTGGTACACCCATCTGGTGTCCGATTCTATGGTTTGAATCTACGGTGAATTATTTACACATGATAATTTTCACCATGTCTTAATTATACCTGATGCTTATAGATATACCACCTATATGTACATAAATGGATGATAGGGAAATAATGAATGAATCTGAATAAAGGCCTAAAATATCGAAAACGAAATATTTCACCTCGAAATAAATACAGCATACAAAACTTCAACCATCTCTAAAGTAATCATACCATCAGTCAGACGAATTTTCTGTAAAACAAAGATCAAGATTAACAAACTGAAACATCTCCATCCCACAAACTCCCACAGAAAGCGACAAACACAACCAAAAAGTCATCAAAGCCGTGAACGCGAGGATGCGAACAGAGTAGAGATGAAGATGGCGGACCAGAGTCAAAGTGTCGTGTTAAGGAGGAATCGGCCCGGAACTAAGGCTCAGGTGAGGATTTCACGCCCATTTTCATCTTCAGGAGGTTGATGTGGGAATCGAGGAGGAAGAGGCGAGTGTTTGTTCATTAGGAAAAAGGGCTAAGTGTAGATATCGTTTGTTTGTTCGTGTGTTTGTTTAGTTTTTATTATTGTTTTTTTTTAGGGTATTCGTGCGGTGATTTACTATATTTTTAATGTTTGATTGGCTTCGCATGAAGTGATTGATGATGACATAATGGTTAGTAGAAAAATTGAGTCAAGTTTTGTCCAATTTTGGGATACGACTGAAAGAAGCCGCCTATAGTTTTGGAATTCCTTTTATCTCGCCTTAGATTCAATGAATTTACGTTTATATTAACTTATTTGCACATATATTTTACGATAAGTGTTACACTAGGGCTGTGGATTTGAATTAAAGTGTAAAACGATGAGGACCAGTGACGGAAATACCTTTATTGCTAAATCTTCAGAAAATACCTTCATTGGAGTTCAAAACAAAATTTACTGCTTATCCAATGGAAACAAATTGCTATGTATAGCATGGTTAGAAGGAGTTCAGAGTGTTTACTTAATGCTTGATAAATTGCGAGGGAGGCCTAAAAGCTGTATCTTGTCAGAATAGTGTTAATGGAGGCTTGTTTGCATTTGCTGGAGCGCTGGCCGAGGGAAGGCCTGTAACTGCTGTTGGTAAATTTTTAGTGTCACAGCTATCTACCTTTGCTATTATTATTCCTTGTTTCAGTTATTCATTTTGTGATATGTGTAGATCTGTTGTTTTTTTCCTTATGTTATAAATGAAAGTATTGTAGCTATGTGTGAAGTGACTGCACCCCTCTGAGCCAAACCTTTATTAATCCAGCCACTTTTAGGAATGCGCAAACACCGCTGCCTGAACCAAAAGCTTTCTTAACCCCCACCTGATTGCCATGGACTTGTTCTCTATACAGTATTAGTAGTAATCTATTTCTTCTTTTCTGAGGTTGTTCTTTGCCTGTATTTCATGTATCAGTGAGTGTCAGTTTTTCTTTCTTCATGATAGTTATATTACATTTTCATGTTAATGTATACTAGAGTATTATGTGCTGCACAACTTTCTTATCATTAACTTCTGAAGGAAGTACCATAGATGAAAATTGTCTTATTTTCTGTTGTTCTGTCCATTACAGGCAAAGTTTACTTTGTACTTTAGGGCTGTAGAAAGTGAAACTATTCCCTACTGTCTTCTGAACATTTGTATAATTTTAGAAGCTTTTAAATTGGTTAATGTAAATGCACAATTACAATATTTAAGTTTTTTTTTAACGTTTAGATAGTATACTAAATAAATCCTTACAGTAAATATTTTTAGGTTATGTTTAAGAACAAAGTCAAGTTACAAATAGTAACCAAAAATATATATGTATTTACATCTAAGGACACTGTCATAGAGAGATGAAAAAATTACACTGATATGTGAAATGCTCTGCGCAGTTGAAAGATAACATTAGAAATGAAAAAAATTAGTCCTTATGAACCTTCCCCAATTGAGTCCAGCCTTACCTCGACTTACAGCAAACAACTTACCTACTTGGTAACCCTGCACAAACGGTCTTTGTGCATGAAGGTTGTTAAGTCTATCAATTACTTTCTCTCACAGTATTTTTAAAGTTAAGTGGGGTATAGGGTTAGATTATATTGTAGAATGAGCATGAGGGTCTAGTGGTAAAACATACTGTACAAATACATAGATTCCAGGGGAGTATATGCTAATGTTTTGCATATAAATTGTGGTCCATGATGTAAGGTGTGGCCTCTCTTGGCAAATATTCTATTAGACTTTACTAAAGGATGGTTTGGGCACCTGTAGACTTTTTTGATGGTTGGTGCCCCAACCTGTGGGCATTCAATGATGGTGGTATATAAAGTTTGACTGGTGAATTGTAAGTGACCTTGTTTTCCCATGTCAATGGTACCCCCAGCCAGTCCAGTAGGGTATTTTTAAAACCATGAAAAGGTGTTTGTCTCTATTTGCAGTGTCTTTATTTATAGGCAAATAAAGTATTATTGGTACATCTTGAAAGAATCCTTGATATCTATGCTATTTTGGATGAATTAGGCTGTTATTTGTCCTTATCTGAATACACATGGGAACTAGGTAAGTGTAAATAAGAAGTGTAGATGTTTTTTTCTTTGATGATAACTAAAGTCCTTCATAGAGATATTTTTTGGTGACCCCTATTTTGAGACAATTCATTTGACTAGATCCCTTTTCTGCCATGCCTAGTGTTCTAGTTGCTAATGGCATTGAGATAGTATTGAGATACAACATTGCTGTAATCACAATCATAAATTTTCTTGGATATTGATAATTGACCAAAGTTTTCAGTGATCTGTTTCATCATTGTTATTATTATTGTGTTCCTTTTTGCTGATGGTTTTAGTTGTATTTTTCATTGTCAAAACTTAGTAGAGTTGTATATTGTTAGAAGCAGTAAACCCATTGTTGCCAGGGGTGGCATGTATGTACATACCACTGTGATTTTTGCATAGTCTTCTCCTCCTTTCCTTTTCATTTTCTTCATCCCCTTTTTCTGTCCACTTATCCTAATTGTTAATTCATTTATGCTGTTTTCGCCATAATACATCATCATAATGCACCTTACTCCTTTAATTCCTCCTTCCACTTCTTATACTATACCCCATCAGCTCTCCCTCTCTACCCTTTTCACTACCATACTACCCTCTAGTACTGTTCAGCCTGTAACTTTACCCTAATCATTAACTCATTCCTAACCCCTTTTTGCTACCATACTTTACCATAGTGCCATATGATCTTTGATATCATATAGCACTTCCTTATCTGGGGACTTTACCCCCAAGCCTCTCACTATCACTATATTTTGAATACACTGTTAATGGCCTTAGCTGTTGACGTTGCAGAAAAATTTCAATATATAGATAATTAATTATGTTTACACATAGATGGCTTCACAAGTACCTAGTCACCAGGGAGTCAGTTACTAGTCCTACTTATTTCATGTGTTTACCCTTGCCCTTCATTCTCTTTTATTTCATATTGCTATTAGTATTGTTGATAATCTTAAAATAATCATAATGTCAGTAATAATAATAAACAGAGGAAAGGGGAAATCAAGTGAGATCTCAAAGGCCTACTAATTGGCACCTTGATAGCTGAGCATTTATGGAACCATCTGTGTGTAAACAATATTCACAAAACAACACTAGAACAGATATTACTTGTTCCCAGTGGCAGTGGGATCAGTTGAATTTGGTAGCTCATCAGAAAATCTGTTAGATTCTCCTTCACATTCTCTATTCTTTCTTGCCTGTGCATAGACTTGTTTTAGAGTTAACAAGTGTTAGTTGTCATCCTTGATCTGTATTTTGCAGTGTGGATGACATATAAAACACCAGAAACCTTCAAAACTGTTTGCAACAATTTTTTTTTCTTTTCTTTTTTTTATATAAATTTGTAGTCAGCATGAAAGTAGAGCTGAACATGTAATTCCCTCCATATAATTTCTTGCTCACTCATGACTCATTCTCAATCTTCCTTTTGTCCAAGCAATCTGCACGTACCTATTCAGAGTTCATGACAGTTCATATATGGATTTGGTGTCACTTTCCATGTTGACCTTGTTTTCCATTGTCACTTGTACCCCCAGCCAGTCTAGTTACTCCCTCTGAACTGTGGGTTTGTGGTTAGTCTTTCTGTTGTTGTTTGAAGGTTTTGTTCATCTTATTGGTTCAAGGTTTGTTATTTATGTATTAGATAATTTGGTTTCTGTGTTGAATATTAATGAAATTAGACTTAGCTGATTTTAATGCATCATACGTCTATTTTGACCAAAATTGTTAAAATCTAATTAGTTTATCACATTTTTACTTGTTCTGGGATGTGTGTAATCTGGGTATCTGATATTTTTCTTTTGAAGTGACATTATATATAAAGAAATCTTTATTTTAGGGTCTGGATTTAGTGTAGTGTATATCATTATTATGAGTATCAGTATCAGTATTAGTACTAGTATTTTGTTGTTGTTGTTGTTGTTGTTGCTATTGTAATTATTATTATTTTATTAATATTATTATTATTATTATTATTATTAATATTATTATTATTATTATTAATATTATTGTTATTGTTATTGTTATTATTATTATTGTTATTGCTGTTATTGTCATTATTGTTATTGTTATTGTAATTGTTATTGTAATTGTTATTGTAATTGTTATTATTATTATCATTATTATCATTATTATCATCATTATTATTATTATTATCATCATTATCGTCATTATTATTGTTGTTGTTGTTGTTGTTGTTGTTGTTGTTGTTGTTGTTGTTGTTGTTGTTGTTGTTGTTGTTGTTGTTGTTGTTGTTGTTGTTGTTGTCGTTATTATTGTCGTTTTATTATTATTATTGTCATGATGACGATTATGGTCATGATGACGATTATGGTCATGATGACGATTATGGTCATGATGACGATTATGGTCATGATGACGATTATGGTCATGATGACGATTATGGTCATGATGACGATTATGGTCATGATGACGATTATGGTCATGATGACGATTATGGTCATGATGACGATTATGGTCATGATGACGATTATGGTCATGATGACGATTATGGTCATGATGATTATTGTTGTTGTTGTTGTTGTTGTTGTTGTTGTTGTTGTTGTTGTTGTTGTTGTTGTTGTTGTTGTTGTTTTTGGTTGTTGTTGTTGTTGTGTTGTTGCTGTTGTTGTTGTTGTTGGTGGTGGTGGTGTTGGTGGTGGTGGTGGTGGTTGTGTTGGTGTTGGTGTTGGTGTTGGTGTTGTTATGATTATTATTGTTGATATGATTATTGATATTATTGTTGATATTATTGTTGATATTAATATTGTTGATATTAATATTATTGTTGATAGCATTATTACTATTGTTGATAGCATTATTACTATTGTTGATAGCATTATTACTATTGTTGATAGCATTGTTGTTATTATTATTATTATTATTATTATTATTATTATTATTGTTATTATTAATATTATTGTTATTATTATTGTTATTGTTATTATTATTATTATTATTATTATTATTATTGTTATTATTATTGCATTATCAAATGATGAAAGGGTGACTTTGTGTTATCCCTGAATGGCCTTGGGGAGCCATGGGCATGGTATCCCCTTAGTTAATACCCCCCCCCCCCCTTACCCCCTGAAGGGTAGATGGTTTCTCTTCCTCACATTTTTCGGGCTCGCCATGGGCAGTAATGCAGCTTTTGTACCCATATTAGGGACATTAGGCATACCCCTTATTTAAATTTGACTTCTCTAGTTTCCTAACTGCTGCCTCTCCTTCGATCATGGCCCCAATCACTGCTGCTACTACCCCTACACAGTGCTTACTGTCGACCATTACAAATCTTAAACCAGGTCGTTACTTAACCTCCTCTCTTCCAACATCCTTCACTCCATCTCCTGCACAGTCTTCTTCATTGTCTGTCCCCTCCTCCCTTATTACTACTCTTCATCCTTATTGTCCTCCTCCCTGCAGTACTACTCACTCCACACCACTCCCTCTTCCTTTTTCTTCTACTACTTCCACCTTTACAGAGTTTTTGAGTACTCTTTTTAACTTAGCCAAATGGGATCATCTTTTGTGATTCCCCTATAGCCCCTTACTCTGACAGTACCATCCTCTTCCAAAAAATGTCTCCAAAAACAAATAGGGAAAGTTTCCTTTGCATACATTCTGATCATTCACACTTAGTCACACTTAATGCTCATGCATTATCTACCCAGACTGACCTCAAAAGCAGCCTCACTCCTACTTTAATACTTGTACCAAAACTGTTTCCATCCCTCAGCTGCTTGCTGCCTATGTCAAGGATTGATCAGGTTGTGAAAATAACCTCTTTACCTGCCTTGCAGTAGCAGTTCCTATTTCTCCTAGAGGTCACATTAAATCTTACAATAGTATTGCCAAGATTAGCTTTTGTAGCCATGACCTCCCTCATAAATTTTATATAGGTAGAGAGTCCTACCCTGGCTGACATATCAACCCATCCCAAGTCAATGGCAGAAATGTAGGCATTTTAGCCACCTTGCCAAACACTTGCTCCACAACTTGCTACCCTCTATGTGCCCAACTTGGTCATGATCATTCAAATTGCTCTGCAAAATCACACTTTAGTCTGAGGTAGCAGTTCTCAATTCAAAATAGGTCTCACTCTATTTGGGCCTTGACTGGAAAGACGGTGATGAGGTTTTTCTCTGACTACATCTTCCAGAGCTATTCTATGCTTCTCTCCTCTCCCTTCTTCCCAAGATGATCTCAGCATCTCCCCCAGTATCTCTATTCCCTACCCCCTGGCCATCCTACCTCTACTCCCTCTTCTCTCCCTGTTAAGTTCTTTTGATATTCTAAATCCAGACACTCTACCACTTCCCTAGTGCCTACCCTTCCACATTCTCACTTTCCATGTCACACCAGGCAATCTAAACATTCCATCCCATCTACCACTTTCCCTCTTACACCCACGTGTTCCTTTGCTCCTTGGCCATGTGTCCTCTTCTCCTCACAAAAAAATACCTTGTTTCAAAAAACCTCTTACCAAAAAATCTCCTCCAATAACTCTTGAAGACATTCATTAACTTTGTAAATATAATCCAAGAGAATGCTCCTCTGTCTCATCTACCCTCCAGTCTTGTTAGTCCCATTTCCTCTGCATTCAGAGTAATTGCTGACATCCATCCTCCTTCTCCTCGTCATGTTTCCCCTACCACTCTTCCTCCCATTCTCTCCCAAGACACCCCATCCTCCCCTTCTCCATCTGCACCA
>NC_051394.1:42814726-42817889 GCF_015228065.2 Penaeus monodon
ATAGTAATATATATTAATGTATTAAAAATTAGAGTTATATTTGTCATATGTAGGTTATAGTAGAATTTAGTTAAAACATAAAATCAATAACAACAAATCAACACTCCAAATTATCTAGTAGGCATATGGATATTAGTATTATATTTAATTGGAGTTAATATATAGGTTGTTTCCTTTTTAAGTATATAACAAGAAATATCAAATACTTTATATATATTGTATATGTATAGTATTATGTATATTAAATAGTATTATATAAGTAATCTTAGTTATATATATAGTAAGACAAGAAATAATGCAAAATAAAAAGTCAAGAAAGGTTGTATATATATAGGTTAGTATAAGGTAGGTATAATAAGGATGATGAATAGTAGTAGTATAGTATGAGATTATGTAGTAGTAAAATACAAAATAATAAACTACATTTTACAGTAGCTATAATACTAATTACTTATGCACTAATAACTAATTTAATATTATATATCTAATAATAAATAAATAATATATATATCAATAAATTAATATATTAATATTAATATATATATTATATTATATATAGTATAATATATATATAATAGTATATAGTAATATCATATATATAATAGTAATATGGTATTAATAAGATATAGATAACAAAAAAAACAAAACAATATAATTATAATATTATAAAAAAATAATAGATTATTAATATAATATATAATAATAATTAATATTAATTATATAATATATAATAATGAAAACTAAAATATTATAATATATATTAGGAGTGTATTATATATATAGATATAGTATATATATGTAATATATAGAGTATATAGATTAAAACAAAAAATACAAAGATAAATAATAATATAGATAGATATTAGATATATATATATATATATAATATAGTAAAGTATAGTATAAAAAATAACAAATAATATATATAATAATATATATCATATATATACTATATATAAAATATAATAATAATTAAATAATAATAATAATATAATTATAATAATAATAAATAATAATAAAAAAAATAATAATAAAAAAAAAAAAATAATTAAAAAAAAAAAAAAAAAAAAATAAAAATAAAAAAAAATAAAATAATAAAATAAAAAATAAAAAATTTAATTAAAAATAAAAATAAAAATAAATTAATAAATTAAATAATTTAATAAATAATAAAAAATTTTAATAAAAAAATAATATTTAATAAAAAGGGGTTTTAATAAAAAATAGTAAATATAATAGTAAAAAATAATAGGTAAAAAAAAATTTAAAATAATTTAAAGGTAAAATAAGGTAATAATAATAGTAATAATAAAATAAATAATAATTTTAGGTAATAATTAAAATAATAATAATTAATTTATTTTTTTTAAAAAATTTAATTTTATAAATTATAATTAAATAAAAAAATTAAATAAGTAAAAAGTAATAGTAAATAGTAATAGAATATTTAAAAAAGTAAAATATAAATATTTAAAAAAATAAATAAAAATTTAATTAATTAAAAAATAAATAAAAAATTTAAAATAAAAAAATTTAATAATAAATAATAATTAAAAATTATAAAAAAAATAAAAAATGATAATTTTAAAAAAAAAAATAATAATAAAATTTTTAAACAATAAAGGGGGGACAATGAACGAATGGGGATAATGATAAAAAAACCCAAAAAATTTTAATTAAATAAAAAAATAAAATTAAAAAAAAACAAAAAAAAAAAAACAAAAAAAAAACCCAAACAAACAAAAAAACAACAATAATAATAAAATAAATAATAAATAATAAAAAATAAATAAAATATAAAAAAAATAAAAATAATTTGATGATGACAATAATAAAAAAACAAAATAAAAAAAATAAAAATAAACAAATAAAAAAAAAAAATAAATTAATAATTAACAATAACAATAAAATAAAAAAAAAATAAAAAAACAATAAAAAATTTAATAATAATAATAATTTTAAAAAAACAAATAATAAAAAATAAGGGTTTGGGGAAAGAGAAAAAAAAAAATGAGTTTTTTGAGTAGGGGACAAAAAATGGTTTAGATGTAAAAAAAGGTCTTCCATTTGCTATAGGATGGTAGGTAGTGAAAAAAAGGTAAATTTGGGGGCAGGGCAAAAATAGTATGACTTAGAAAAAAGTAAAAAGGGGGAAAAGGGGTTTTAAAAAAGGGTGAAGGGGTTCGGGGGTCGAAGGGAGAAGGGGAAGGTAAATTGCAAAGAGGAAAAAATGAAAAAAAAAAGCTTTTTTATGAAGAAATTTTATTTGGGAAAAAATGGGTAGAAAAATTTTTCATAAAAAAAAGGTGGGGAGGAGAAAAAAACCCAAGGGGAATTGGGGAAAAGGGAAAAAAAAAACGGGGATTGTGAAGTTCAGGAAAAAAAAAACATTAGTAGGGGGAGGAAATCCAAAAAAAGGGGACATTTTTTTGGACAAAAAAAGGGGGAGCATGGGTTTAAAGGTAAGTAAAAATGGAAAAAAAGGGGGAAAAAAAAAGGGGGGGTTTTTCCAAATTTTAAAAAATTTTTTTTAAAAAAAATAAAATTTGGGTGGGGGGGGAAAAAAAAAATAAAAAAAAAAATTTTAAAAATTTTTTTTATTAAATCAAAAAAAATTTTAAAATAAAAAAAAATATTAATGGGAAAAAGGGGGGGAATTTTTTTAAATTTTTAAAAAACAAATTATAATTTTTTTTTTAAATTTTTAATATTTTTAAAAATTTTTTAAAAAAAAAATTTATTTTTAAAAAACCCCCAATAAAAGACAAAAAAAAAAAAAAAAATTTTTAAAAAAAAAAAATTAAAAATTATAATTTTAGTTTGGGCTGGGTGGGAATGGGAAATTAAAATTAAAATTAAATTAAAATTTTAAAATTTTAAATTTAAAATTTTTAAAAAAAAAAAAAATTTTTAAAAAAAAAAAAAAAATAGAGGTGGAGGGGGCGGGGGTTTTGGGGTGGAGATATGGGGGGAAAATTTTTAAATAAATTTTAAAAAAAAAAAAAAAAAAAGATAAGAATAATTTGGGGAAAAAATTTTTATAAAAAAAAAATTTTTTATTTTCCATTTAAAAAAATTAGGTGGGGGGGAAAATATTTTTTAAAAAAATTTATAAATTTAAAAATTTATTTTTTAAAAAATTTAAATGAAATTAATAAAAAAT
>NC_051394.1:42820099-42825099 GCF_015228065.2 Penaeus monodon
AGTTTACAGTGCCCCCCCAACGAAAGAACGGAATCTTTATTAAACCCCCGATAAAATATATTATTTTGCAAATTTTATTTATACAAATGAAAGTAAAAAATAATTTCAACATAGCTTTTCTCCCACACAGAACTGCTATGTTCTAAAACGAGAAAAGAATGACAATCTATACATTGAGCAATATTATCAACATTACCACAAACTTTTACATGAACACCACTTAATCAGCAAAGCATCTATTTCCAAATTTTACAAAGATATTGAAGATATATATAAATTTATTTAAAAGACCACACACGAGGAAATTACGCCTTTCAATAAAAAAAAATCTGAGCATTACACAGGAAGTGAAATTCAAAACATGGAAATATCCCAACATTCAAAAATTACATGCAAGCTGAATATGACTGATACAGGGCTTTCTGACAGAAAAATAAAGGGTTTAAAACTCACATTGTGTTTTAAATCAAACATAATCACTCATTTTCCTTATATCTTTGAAAAATTTCATTGACACTGTGAGATCAGCATCCAGAAAAGAAAGAGGAAGAAAAAGGTTTGGCCTTTCAACCTCTAGCAATTAACTGCAACTTCCACACATCAGCATTAAATAATAAACCTTAATGTTATACTATATATATATACAGGTTTTGTTTCAAAAAAGGCAAAGAGGTAAATCAAAAATATTTAATCCGGGTTGACAAGCTTCTACTTTCTCATCTGTCAAACACTGCCTTCATTTCCCTGAAACTAGGCACACATCCTACAACACTAACTCATGAAAACACTCCTATTATCAGGGTTACACAGCTCATCAGTGAGGACAGTTGGTCAGGTCACGAAACAGACATGAAATTAATACCTTCACTCTCCTCCATGGCACTTCTATTCTTAAATCCCTTCCACATTCCTTGAACTTCTCTGCTGGCTACAGCTGGTACCAAGTCCTCAGTCTGTCAGCACAAATTATTGAAGCAGGTAGACACTCATATAGAATAGTGCATTTACATTCACACCACAGGCACTCACAACATGGGGCACACACACACACACTTCAGTTTCTCTCTAGCCAGGGTCTTTGCATTGGATAGTGGAAATACTTGTTTGAGCACATAGCAAGCTAAGGAAGATCAATACCCTACAGTGCTCAACAAAGAGGGTCAGCCCAAAAACAAGAAAAAACAGCTGCTGAAGCATCTAAACACTACTTCTCTCTTTTTGGCAACTGCCACAGCCTTGAATAAGCTTTAAGATGTCAATTAAGAAAAAGGTATAGCAATACACAGCAGCTAATAATTACTTGCTAAACAGTTAATAAGAATTCAAGTCCAATACGTCACATGAAGCCATGACACTCATGCCACACAAAACAAAACAAAAACAAATCTTCAAAAGAAAATAACTGCTGTTTATTTTCCCCTCAGTATCCATACTATTCCCTGTCCTGAGAAAAACCCGAAACTTGTATCTTATTTGCTTCCTTGTTTTTATTATCTTTAATATCTTCTTGAAGCTAAAAAAAAAAAGAAGTGAAAAATGCTAAAACAAAGCAGCAGTATACAAACCCAGTTCTTTTCAAAAAGGGCCCAAGGCATAAGGCCCCAAAATGAATCTCATGGGGTCTTTTTATTATAAAAAAATTTTAAAATGGTAGAAAAAAACAAAACCCTCCTCCTTCCAACTCCCTTTTACAATTTCCTTGGAAAAAGGGCAAAAAATGGTTTTTGGTTTTCACCATCTAAACCCTAATGTCACTTAAGAAGTTTGAACTCAACATTTATCAGGTGTCTAATTTTTTATATGTAAGACCTTTCTCTCTAACTTTGATGTCATTTCCCCAAATTTAAACGTTATTTTTAGGGACAAAGGACTGGGGGTGGGGTGCTTGTTTGTTGTTGGGGTTAAAAGTATAATGTTATTCCAAAAATCCCCCAAAAAAATCATGCTAATTTTAAATATGATTTTGACACTTCACTTAATTTTTTTTCCCCTTTTATAAAGAATAGTGTGCCCCCAAAATTATGATATTTCTTTTCTTTTTTTTTCCATTTGTTGGTTCAAGAGAACCGAAATAATAAAAACTATGATTACAAAAAAATACAAAAAACAAAATCCTTCTACTATCCATTTTCTAAATGCTATAAAAATTTTTTCCCTTTTATACACAAATTCTCAAAAGGGGGCAAACAGAAGTCAAAGTTCAGTAAAAACCTTTTCCATTAAGCGCAGACTGACAGCTCTAAAGTCGCTACTTACTTTCTTTTTAAAACATTCCCTTTACTGATTCAATCAGTTCATTTCATTTTCTATCCTACCTGTAAGTACCTGGTACCTCAGAAAGCACCTGTTAACCTGTAAAAGGTAGGAAATCTTTGTGTTACAACTGTCACCAAAGTTAGAGGGTAACTGGAGTCTAAACTGGGCCCTCCCCTGTATCTTCTTTTGGAATTTCTGATTTCTTCTTTTGGGTTGGGGTAAGGGGATCATCCTTTTCAATAAATTGGGAACGCAATGCGAAAACTCCATTAAACCCTTTAAGAGTTTGAAATGAAGAGGCCCCGTCAAATAAACAAATGAAAAATAAAAAACCAAAAGAAGTCAAGAGCCCACAGGGATTGTGTTTATATTTGTATTTCTGGGGCACAGATTAAAACAAAAAAAACAGTGTCAAATAAGCCACTGTTTCATTTTGCCGGGGAGAGCCATAAAAAAACCCCTTTTTTTTTGTACGGAAGGGGACATATCATGGGAATTTTTTTCATCAAATTACGCACAAATTTTAATTTTTCTTCCACGTCTAACCACTCTCAGGCACATCCCTCCCCAATTTCGTCTTTACCCCCCGCCTTTTCCCCGGCCTTCATCCTCCAGGATTGGAACAATTAGATTATCCCGAGACATCAAATTGTACTTTGTTACGAAAACTGTAAATCGCCGACACAGAGAGGTCTCCGCCTGTGTGTGGGACAGAAGCAAAGGGAAGTTATTTCAATAATATTAATATCAATAATTATGTAATAATAGTAAATAGCATAGTAAAGAAAATCAAAATCACAACATTGTCCAGAAAATCTATTATGAAGCCTTCTTACCTCAAATTCATCAAAAATTTGTCTATGGTGGAAATATGCATGGGAGAATATCCTGTAGACTCTCCTGCACACGGATCCCAGCTTGGCTACGGGGCCCTTTTGACTTACTTTTAAAAAAAAAACCAAAAAATAAAAAAAATAATAATAAAAAAAAAAAAATAAATAAAATAAAATAAAATAGAATACAAAAAACATATATATAATATGTATATATATATTATATATTATATATATATATATATATATTTAAATATTAAAATTATATATATAAATATAATAATATAATATATATATATATATATTATATATATATATATATATATAATAAATATATATAAAAATTCTATATATAATAAAAATTCTATATATAATATAAAAAGTATATAAAATATAAAAAAAGTATATCCTTAATAAAAAACATAAACATATAAAAAAAAGCATATACACATATAAAAAGTATATGTATATATATATATAAAATGTATATATAGATCTAAATTTATAAAAGTATTTAATTATACATATATACAAATTTTAAAAAAAGTATATACAAATATATATCAAATAATATAAAAAATACAAATATTATATAATATATAATATTATATATATTAAAAATTAATATATATATATATATAAACATTATATATATTATATATATATATATATATATTATTATATATATAATTATATTATATTTTTAATTTACAAATAATAATATATTATATTTACAAAAATATATATAATATTTACAAATATTATACATATATAACAAATATAAAATATAACAAATATATATACAAATATTTTAAATATAAAAAAAATATATTTATATATATATATAATATATATAAATACATATACTATATATAAAAATATATATATATATACATAAAAATATATATATACATACAAATATATAACATAAAAAATATTATAACTAATAATATAATACACAAAATATATATATAATAAAAAAAAATATATACATAAAAATTAAAATTATACAAAAAAAAAAATTATATACATAAAAAAAAATAATATAATACAAATAAAATATACAACAAATATATATAATACAAATAATATACATACAAATATTATACATACAAATAATATACTACAAATATAATATATATTATATATATATATATATATATATAATATATATATATATATATATATATATATTATTTGTATATATAGATAAAATATATATATTAAAATTTTTATATATAATATAAATTAATATATATATATATATATATTATAATATTATATATAATATATATATATATATATGTTTTTGATATATATATATATTATAATATATTTTATATAAATATTTATATTTATTTTTTAAAATTATATATAATATATATTTTAAAATATATATATTAAAATTATATATATTATATTATTTTATAAAATTAAAATATATACACACAAAATAAATATAAAATATAAAAAATAAAAAAAATAAAAAAATATACAAATAAATAAATTAACAAAATTAAATATACAAATAAATAAATATAAAATAAATAAATATACAAAAAAAATAAATTACAAATAAATAAATATACAAATATAAAATATAAAAATATATAAAAATACAAATATATAAATAAAAAAATATATAAATAACAAATATAAATATAAAAAATATAAAAAATTTTAAAATATAAAAATAATATATTTTATATATTATATATATATATATTATATATAAATATATATATATATAATAATATAAATATATATATATATGTTAATATATATTATATATTATTTGTATATTTATATATTTGATTTTTTATATATTTGTTTTTTATATATTTGTATTTTAATTTGTGTGTATATATTTTTTATTATATATATATAATATATATATATATATATATATAT
>NC_051394.1:42827599-42837599 GCF_015228065.2 Penaeus monodon
AAAAATTTATATAAATATATATAATTATATATATAAAATATTTAATATTTTATTATATATATATTTTTTAATATATATGTATATATTATATTTATATAATATATAAAATTTAATATATAATAATATTTTGTATATATTAATTATATTATTTATTTGTATTATTAATTTTTTATTTAATTAATTTTAAAAATTATATTTATTTTATATATTATATATATATTTATATATATATTATTATTTTATATAATATATATTAATATATATTATAATATATATATATATTTTGTATGTATTATTTTGTATTTATATATTTTTATGATATATATTTGATGTTTATATTTTAGTAATTTTTTTATGATATAATTTTTTTTTGTAATATTTTTTTTTTATGATATATATATATTTGTATGTATAATTTTTTTTTTATGTATATAAATTTTTGTGTTTTTATATTTAATAGGTTTTATATTTGTATTATTATATTTGTATGTATTATTTTTTATGTATATATAATATTTTGATTATATATATTTTTTTTTTAAAATATATAAAAATTTTTATATTATTAAAATATATATAATATATATAAATTAATTTATATTTTTTTTTTTGTATATATTTTAGATTTGTATATTTTTTTTTAATATTTTTAAATTTTTTATATTTTATATATATTAATATATTTTTATATAATTAATATTTTTGTTTATAGTTATTATATTTGTATATATTTAGATTTTTTTGTATATTATTTGTATTATATTTGTAAAATTATTTGTATATATATTTGTTAATTTTTTGTTTAGTATAAAAGTATAATTGTTTATATTTTTGTAAATATAATTATATATATTTGAAAATAATAATAATATTTTTGTAAAATATATATATATATATTATAAAAATTTTTATATAATAAAATTTAAATATTATTATTATTAATTTTTAAGTATATTTATATATATAAAATAATATATATATATATTATAATAATTATTATAAAATTATATATATATATATATTATATATTTTTATAATGTTATTATTATTATATATATACTATTTAAATATTATATATATTATTATATATATATATATTTGTATATTTTTATATGTTTTTGTTTTATTTGTTATACTTTTAAATTTGTAAATGAAATTATATATACTTTTATAATTTAGATCTATTATACTTTAAATTTTATATACATATACTTTTTATATGTGTATATGCTTTTTATATATGTGTATATGCTTTTTATTAATGTGTATATTATATATATATATATATTATATATATATATATATATATATAAAATTTGTATAATATTTTATATATTATTATATATATATATATATATATATATATATATATATTAATTTTATATATAAATATATATATGTATTTATGTATGTCTATATTTTTTTTTTTTGATTTTTTTATTTTTTTTTTATTTTTTTTATTTTTTTTTTTTTTTTTTACAGATAAGATCAAGGAGCCCTGTACCCAAAAGGGGGACCCGGTCGGGAGAGTCTACAGGATATTCTCCCATGCATATTTCCACCATAGACAAATTTTTTTGATGAATTTGAGGTAAGAAGGCTTCATAAAAGATTTTCTGGACAATGTTGTGATTTTGATTTTCTTTACTATGCTATTTACTATTATTACATAATTATTGATATTAATATTATTGAAATAACTTCCCTTTGCTTCTGTCCCACACACAGGCGGAGACCTCTCTGTGTCGGCGATTTACAGTTTTCGTAACAAAGTACAATTTGATGTCTCGGGATAATCTAATTGTTCCAATCCTGGAGGATGAAGGCGCTGGACAAGGCGAGTCAGACGCATAGGATGGAGGTCGGGAAGTATTAAGTGGAAGAAAAATTTGATTGGCTACATTGATGCTAAAACTTCATGATATGTGCCCTGCGTACAGAAAAAAAAGTAGTTTATGGGCTCTCCCCCTGAAAATGCAACAGTGGCTTATTTGACACTGTTGTTTTGCTTTGATAATCTGTGCCCCAGCAATACAAATATCAACACAATGCTGTGGCTCTTGACTTCTGTTGATTGTTTTATTTTTCAGTTGATTATTTGCACTGGCTCTTCATTTCAAACTCTTGAAAGGTTTAATGGAGTTTGCTGCATTGCTGTACAATTTATTGCAACTGATGATGCCTTACACACACCCAAAAGAAGAAATCAGAAATTCCAAAAGAAGATACAGGGGAGGGCCCAGCTTAGACTCCATTTTCCCCCCCCCCTAACTTTGGTAAAGTTTAAACAAAGTTTCCTCCCTTTTTACAGGTTAACAGGTGCTTTCTGAGGTACCAGGTACTTACAGGTAGGATAGAAAATGAAATGAACTGATTGAATCAGTAAAGGGAATGTTTTAAAAAGAAAGTAAGTAGCGACTTTAGAGCTGTCAGTCTGCGCTTCAGATGGAAATGGCTTGTTACTGAACATTTGACTTCTGTAGCCCATTTTGAGAATTAGTGTAAAAAAGAATAACTTTGTATAGCATTTAGTAAATGGATAGTAGAAGGATATGTTTGTGTATTTATTTGTAATCATAGTTTTTATTATTTCTGGTTCTCTATGAACCAACAAATGGAAATAAAAGATATAGAACTATCATAATTTGGGAGCACACTATTCTTCATAAATGATTATTAAGTGAAGTGTCATAAATCAGTATGTTAACTATTATCATGATTATTTTTGAGGATTTTTGGAATAACATTATACTTATACCTAAACACACAAACAAGCACACACCCTAGTCCTTTGTCCTAAAAGTAACGTTAATTGGGAACTGACATGCAATGATTAGAGAGAAAGGTCTTACATATAAAGAATATAGACACCTGAATAAATGTTGAGTTCATCTATCTTCAAGTGACATTAGGTTTCAGATGGTGAAGCCAATACCAGTTTATGCATTTACCAAGAAGTTGTAAAAGGGGAGTTGGAAGGAGGAGATATGTTTATCTACCATTCAATTTATTTATAATAAAAAGACCGATGAGATTCATGTGCTCATTATGCCTTGGCCTTATTGAAAGAGACTGTGGTTTGTATACTGCTGCTTAGTTCAGCATTTTTCACTTCTTGTTTTTAAGCTTCAAGAAGATATTAAAGATAATGAAACAAGGAAGCAAATAAGATACAAGTTTTCTGGTTCTCAGGGACAGGGAATAGTATGGATACTGAGGGGAAAATAAACAGCAGTTATTTTCTTTTGAAGATTTGTTTTTGTTTTGTTTTGTGTGGCATGAGTGTCATGGCTTCATGTGATCGTATTGGAGCTTGAATTCTTATTAACTGATTAGCAAGTAATTATTAGCTGCTGTGTATTGCTATACCTTTTTCTTAATTGACATCTTAAAGCTTATTCAAGGCTGTGGCAGTTGCCAAAAGAGAGAAGTAGTGTTTAGATGCTTCAGCAGCTGTTTTTTCTTGCTTTTGCTGATCTCTTTGTTGAGCACTGTAGGGTATTGATCTTCCTTAGCTTGCTATGTGCTCAAACAAGTATTTCCACTATCCAATGCAAAGACCCTGGCTAGAGAGAAACTGAATGTGTGTGTGTGTGTGCACATGTGTGAGTGCCTGTAAGTGTGAATGTAAATGCACTATGTCTATATGAGTGTCTACCTGCTTCAATACATTTGTGCTGACAGACTGAGGACTTGGTACCAGCTGTAGCCAGCAGAGAAGTTCAAGGAATGTGGAAGGGATTGAAGAATAGAAGTGCCATGGAGGAGAGTGAAGGTATTAATTTCATGTCTGTTTCGTGACCTGACCAACTGTCCTCACTGATGAGCTGTGTAACCCTGATAATAGGAGTGTTTTCATGAGTTAGTGTTGTAGGATGTGTGCCTAGTTCAGGAACTGAAGGCAGTGTTTGACAGATGAGAAAGTAGAAGCTTGTCACCTGGATTAAATATTTTTGATTTACCTCTTTGCCTTTTTGAAACAAAACCTGTATATATATATAGTATAACATTAAGGTTTATTATTTAATGCTGATGTGTGGAAGTTGCAGTTAATTGCTAGAAGGTTGAAAGGCCAAACCTTTTTCTTCCTCTTTCTTTTCTGGATGCTGATCTCACAGTGTCAGTGAATTTTGCAAAGATATAAGGAAAATGAGTGATTATGTTTTGACAAAGCACAATGTGAGTTAACCTTGATTTTTCTGTCAGAAAGCCATGTATCAGTCATTATTCAGCTTGCATGTAATTTTTGAATGTTGGGATATACCATGTATGAATTTCACTTCCTGTGTAATGCTCAGATTTTTTGTATTGAATGGCGTAATTTCCTCAGTGTGTGGTCTTTAAGTAAATTATATATATATCTTCAATATCTTTGTAAAATTTGGAAATAGATGCTTTGCTGTATTAAGTGGTGTTCATGTAAAAAGTTTGTGGTAATGTTGATAATTATTGCTCAATGTATAGATGTCATTCTTTTCTCGTATAGAACATAGCAGTTCTGTGTGGGAGTAAAAGCTATGTTGAATTATCTACTTCATTTATATAATTTGCAAAATTATTATATCTTTGAGTGATTTCTGAAAGCTAAGAAATAGACCCTTTCCGGGTTCTTTTTTTGCTGATAAGAAATTATAAATGATTATTTTTTTACATTTTGAAATTTTCAATCAAGTTCTGTTCTTTTAGTATTTGTTTATCTAGGCTTTCACAGTGAAACCTGTAGGACTGATCAACAGACTAAACTTAAATTGATTGAAGCTTCATGATTTACAGAAAAAAGTAATATTCTTACTAATCTCTTAGGCAAGTGTTTAAGCAGTGTTAATGGTTGCACTGTATATTGAAAGCCTTATTATGACACTGATGTTTAGCCATTCCAAAGTTCTTCTGTTTATTCCGCTTAATTTTAACATCGGATGTGAAATGATTGGGATGACTGAGGTAGTGTAATTTATATAATTATATGTACGTATATATATATATCTATATTTATGTATATACAAATATGTGTATGTATGTATATATGTATGTACAGTCTTCAGTGGCAGTCCTCCTCTGTGCTTGTGTGGCCATCTCATGAAAATGCCTTAGGTTCAGATTTTTCTGCATCCTCTTTGCTTCAGCAACCCTCATACCTGCTGAAATATCTTCAAAAACATTGATGACCTCCCGTTTTAGGGAGTGTAATGCCACTGCTTAACTGAGCCACCATTTTCACATGATATGTATGCTTTTCCCTTTTTTCCAAAGTTGATTCATATACAGAACACCACTCAAGGAAAGTAAGGAGCTCATGTTGTTAGTTGTTGGAAAATAGTTTTCTGTTTACATGTTGATCATGTCTTGTACGTCCGCAATTATTTGTTATGGAATGGATTATTAAATATAGTCATTGTGAACCAAAATAATAATTTATTCATTTTTAATACATCTCTTCAGTGTCTTGTGCAAAGAATTCTTGATTTAAACTCTTAAGATGGAAGCATTAGTTTTACTGAGACCTGCAAAATTGGAAGCAGTCCTGTATTCACTACAGAATAAAGGTCCGTCTTTCGTACTGGTTGAAATTGCCTCTTTTATAGTTAACATAAGCAGACTCCAAGAAATTTATTGCATGAATGTGAATGTAAACAGGATAAACTAAGCTCCTTTTTTTCCTTTTCTTCTACTTTACATATACCTTCACCTGAAGTGGAAGGCATCAGTTTGAAAAAAGTTAATAGAGAATAACAGAGATATGAGAGAAAGTAATAATAAGAAAACATCTAATATTCTTCATTACTTAGAGGGTCACAAAGAATGGAATGGAACACTGAATAAGACAGTTATGCATATATACATGAAATATGCATGTATGTATATTAATAATGTATATGTATATGTATGTGTGTATATATATAATGTATGTATATGGAATATATATATATTATGTGTATATGTATATATATATGTAAATATATATGTATGATATATACATATATATGTTTATATATATATGTACTCACAGAAAGGTTTTCAGGTTGCAGTTGTGTAATTTAAGTGTTGATAGGGAAGTTCCCTTCAACAATTACTATGAGCATACTTCTTGTGATGACCAAAAAAGGTGAAGAATCACTTGAAAACTAAACTAGAGGAAGTGAGATCTAATATACTGTGTTCTTCAGTGTAGTAAGTAAAGAATGTGTTTGTAGGTGAACATTATCTTACGGAAGAGTCCTTTGATGAGACAAAGCTTTGTGTGCTTTGGCCACGTAACTGCATTTGGTTTTCTTTATTATTTCATTAGTATGCTGGGACAGGGTGCTGTGATTTTTTTCATTTTCTTTTACAGTCAAGTCTAACTTGGTAATCTTGTTTGATCAAAGAATTGCAAAGAAATATCAAATTTTGCATTATTTAGTTATTTGTCATTATTGTTTCTATGTTATTACTATTCTCTATTATATTTTACTTTTTTTATCATGATTATTCTGCATAAAGATAGGGCCAGTCTAGTCAAGAAATATAGCATGATAATTGTAAAATTTGTAAATTCATGAAAACCAGCAGATAAATACCATTTTCCAATTGTGTAAAGAAGATGAATATTTTATCCTTTTCATTGTTTGGATAATGGGAAAAATACCCTTCCTATATCTGCACAAGGGTCCATAATATTTTACATGAAGTGTTTGTTCAAGTATCTTGTAGAAATCTTTCAAAAGTGAAATTACACTTGTATCTTTTTAGCCCTATTTTCCATGACAAAGTGTAATATGCAAGGATGCACTTTTTTCCAACTTTTTATATGTTAACTTATCTGAGGTATTTTAAAAGTGTATTAATATGATGATTGATAAAATATATTCTTATCTGAGGCTATATATTACAAGAAACAGTGAACTGTCTTTATAAAATAGTGTGAATGTGGCCCCCTAAATATTATATATACGGTATGTGTATTTGTGTAAGATGTATTGCAATGTTTTAGTAGAACTACACACTTGAGTGTAAGTTATTTGTACTGTTGAAACAAAAGAAGGAAGTGCATTATAGAATCTCTCCCCATTAAGGAATAGTGCGTTCATCCCCAGAATAATGTAAATACTGAATGTCATCATTATTTATTATAATCAACTGTACAAACACCAGACTTTTACTTTCCTAAATCTTCAGCTGTAGCAGTTTACACTATGTTTAGATACACAGTACTTTGTTGGTTTGCAATATGATTAACACTGAAATGGACAACTGTCTAACTTTATTTATGTAGTGCTCTTGTTCCAATGAGGTATTTATTAATTTATTATGATTATTCAATCATTATAGCAGCTGTTATTTAAGGGAATGGTATAGAATTCAAATGTTAAATAATAAGTGCAAGTACACTGAGAAATTTTATCGCAATGTTAAAGGTATGTTTTTATTTCTACCTGACAATTTTTTCACAACATTTTTGACAATTGTCATAGTTTTTTATATATTTATATATTTTTAAACATAGTATTTATTAATATATATTATCATTAAATATATATATATAATATATATTTTTTATATTATGTTATATTATAATATTATATATATTATAATATAAAAATTATATTACATGTGTATACATTACATAATTATAATAATGTATACTATACTTTATACTTATATGTATATGTATACTATTATATGTATACTTATATTTGTACATTATATGTATGCATAATGTATATATATGTATACATAGACTTTGTAATGACTTATGTATACAGTATACGTTATCATAATTATGTGTACAGACATATATACATAGATTATGTATACATGACATGGATATGTAATATGGACATGATATACATGGGCATATAAGTATGTATACAAAGCCATATATGTGTACATAGACTTAATGTGTACATAGACATGTATGTATACTGACATATAAGTAATTTTACAAAGAATTACATGATTATCTTGTATACATAGACATACATATTAAATTATATGTATAATCATATACACTATGACATACATATATAAATACATAAACTGTAAAAATACATTACATATACATATACACATACATATAAACATACATTTACACATACACATCTGTGTATACACACACACACATATCTGTGTACACACACACACACTAATATATATATATATATATATATATATATATATATATATATATATATATATATATATATATATATATATATATATATATGGAAGGCCACCGTCAGTCGATGTCGACTATGGCAATATTGTCTCTACCCACTCCCCTATAGGTAGAATCAATGCCTGGGCGAAAGAATGTGAGCAGCAAGCTGTTACCCATGCAGCAGTCAACCTCTCTCCACGTAGTTGATGGATCCAAAGGAACGGCAAAGACCGATACGGTTTGGCACCAGCGGCGTCATAGGAGTTGCCAGTACGAGGTCTCAAGCGCCAACGAACTGCCTTCGGGACTCCGGCTCCGGATTTTTCCTCAGGGTTGACTCCCGAAGCCTTTTCCATAGATTGCACAAGGCAGTGGATTGTTTTGTATATAGGGTGGACTCCCATAGCCTTTGACCATACACGGACTGAACTACAAGGCAGCTGTCGGGTATCACTATCGTATCTGGTTAGCCAAACCCAATATTTGCAAATCTACAACAGCTTACTCCTCACATTCTTTCGCCCAGGCAATGACTCTCTACCTACATGGGAGTAGGTACAGACAATATTGCCATAGTCGACGTCAACTGATGGTGGCCTTTTGTGTGTGTGTGTGTGTGTGTGTGTGTGTGTGTGTGTGTGTGTGTGTGTGTGTGTGTGTGTGTGTGTGTGTGTGTGTGTGTGTGTGTGTGTGTGTGTGTGTATGTGTATGTATCATGTGTATGTGTGTGTATGTATCATGTGTATGTGTGTGTATGTATCATGTGTATGTGTGTATGTATCATATGTATGTGTGTGTATGTATCATATGTGTGTATGTATCATATGTGTGTGTGTATCATGTGTATATATTTACATGTGTATATATGTGTATGTACTCCGTAATACGTATTAAAAGTATGAAAGGGTAGACTTAACACAGTTATGATGAATATATATATTGTCAATGGATAATTTGATGGTACAGGGTAGTCTTTTTAACTTGTCTTCTAGGTATAATAGGTGAGTTGATACCTCAGTAGTAATTCGTTTGAATTTTGTATGGTCACTGAGAATATTCGTGGTCTTTTGTTTATAGTTACACTTGTTTAAAGTGACAACACCCCGACCTTTATCTGGTTTGGTGATTAGTATTGTTTAATCATTCTTAAGTGTCTGTAGAGGAGACGGGGGTGCTTCCGAATTGCGTGCCCGATTAATCTGACAGAAAAAGTGATGTTGGCTATCGTGGTGATATTGTTGGTACCATTGCTAAATATTTTTATGAATATTACAGGTTTTAAGATTATTACATAGTTTTCAGAATACAAAACTTATAAAAGGTGACTTTTAGTCGGGGGCAAACATTAATCTAAGCCAAGGGGATAGTACATCTTTTTGTTCTTCAGTAAAAATTTTGTCTGAGAAATTAAGTTCTATTCCTTTGGAAATGAAATCACATCCCTTAAGCTTCAACAATCTATCATTATGGCAAGTTTCGATGTTGAGTCATTGTTCACTAATGTTCCCCTTCTTGATGAAACCACAGATTTAATAGTCAACAATCTAAACAGCACACATCTTAGTGAATTTGACCAAACAAAGGATAATTTCAGTAAATTACTTGATATTGCAGCCCAGTACTCGGTTTTTACTTTTGGATGATTGTTTATACAGTTAAACAGACGGTGTAGCGATGGGCTCCCCATTAGGCCCTTCTTACGCTAATGCATTCCTTTGTTGTCATGAACATACCTTGAACAGTGCCCGCCTGAATTTAAACCCGTTAATTATCGTCGATACATCGATGATAGCTTTCTCCTTTGCAAACACTCCACACACGTAATCCTTTTTCAGAACTATCTCAACTCGAAACACCCGAGCA
>NC_051394.1:42840099-42845099 GCF_015228065.2 Penaeus monodon
TCTCTCTCTCTCTCTCTCTCTCTCTCTCTCTCTCTCTCTCTCTCCCCTCTCCTCTCTCTCTCTCCACACACACACACACACACACACACACACACACACACACACACACACACACACACACACACACACACACACACACACACACACACACACACACACACACACACACACACACACACACACACACACACACACACACACACACACACATATTTGTACGATGTATCATATTTTGAAATAAAACTCTTCGGTACTACTGATTCATATTTCACTATCTCCGATTACTTCCTCTTCTCACTGTATCCAATCTTACCCACGCCTGTATAGTCAGTCAGGGTGATAAATAGAGGCCTAAACGAACACTAAATTCGACTCCTTGGCTTGCATTTGATCGGGAAGCAATTTAGACTTTGTTGATCTCACAAAATCTCAAAGACTAAGACTTTGTAGTATAAAGAATTTTAGTTCTCATGCTCTTAAAAAAAAACAATAACAAGAACAAAATATGTTGATGTGACCGCGACTGGTAGATAATGAGTAGATGATTTTTTATTAAATTTGAGCGCGCGAATTGCTTAGTTAAGCTGTGTGTGCCTTTTGAAAAATATCAACTTTTCGGTGCAATATTTAAATGTTAAGTAATGACAAGGTTCATCTACGCCCGTACAGCAGTGTGCTAGATTGATAACTGACTCATATCAATTGGTTTGCAACAGTACTACATGATAACTATTAGATTAGGAGCTGAAATATTAACTAAATGATATGGATAATTCCGTATAGAAAAAAAAAAAATCTTAAGGGGATATTTGATATGTATATTCCTCCTTGCAGTCCCCTTGTATTAGGGATTGGTCTCTCCCTCACCCTTGCCTCACCCTGTATATGAACTTCTGGAAACTGGAGAACATGTTTATGACAATACTCGATGAGACATTGCTGAGTTGACATGAAGCAAGTTATCGCTGACGGGTTGCAAAATTAATGTATATGGAAGAGAATATGTATTCGTTAAGAGACTACGGAGAGCATGTGGCGCCTCGAGAGTGTTCCTTAATAACAAGTAACGAAACAAACTATCACAACTGCTTTCAGTGGATCGAACACGTAATATTTATCGTATTTTCTCCCATTTAGATGTCGTAAGTTTTGCGCATTATTCTTGGCTGTAACCTACATCCCATCATTTCATGGCACGGTTCTTAGATCCAACCTAAAATACCTTGAGCCCGTCTTTGCCCCCCCCCCCCCCCCCACAACCCTTAAGACCATGCCGGGCTTGAGGAAAAATATGTAGCACGAAATCCATGATATTATTATTTTTTTTTCTTTTTTTCTTCTTTAATAAAATGAGTCCTCGCTTCTCGTTTTAACCCTTCAATAAAAAAAAGAAAAGAAAAGAAAAAAACTGAACACGATCCTGGAAAAGATATTAACAGACACGGCCACCTTGCTTTAGTTACCTGAAGAAGATACCGTCGCTGCTCTGATCCGACACCCATGGTTTCTCGGAATATACAGTGCATAGACCGTAGACAGAAACCTGCCAGTAGCAATCTCTATCTTACTGCTATCATATCATTCAACCGAAAATGGTAGCGTCATCCTAGAAGAGAGAAGGAGAGAGAGAAAAAAAACATCAAAATGAAGTTACAAGATTTGCAGAGCTGGCACTCAAATTAATTCATGCGGGGAGGCTGTCTCTCACGCAAGGCTTTCGATTCCTTGTGCAGCCACGTGGCAACTTATCGCTTGCCTCGAGCTTGGACTTCACACGACCGGCTTGTCGAGGCTAAAGCCTTCAACTTGCATTTTTTTTTTCGTTTTCATTGATAGCATAATTAGTAACGTTGTTCGTGTAGTAGCTGCGTTTCGTTTTACGATCGAATGGATGAAAGATTTCTGGGAAGAAAGATGTATGGCGAGGAGCATAAGATCGGAAGAAAGGAAAAATAAGTACAAAAAGAGAAGAAAGCTAAGAAAAAAAAAAGGAGAACGATAAGCAAAAAATATTATTGAAAAAAAAAAACAAAGAGGAAGACAAAATGGATAAGAAAAAACAAAAAAACAAAATAAACAAACTAGAAGAGAGAGAGAAAAAAGATAAACAAGCGCGTAGCAACCGCGGTCCGGTTTTCCATCTTGGCTCCGCGAGATAGTTCTTGGTACGATCTTCACAGCTCTTAAGACAAAAGGTTTACCTGAGGGGAAATTCAGGAAGGCCTAAGGGGCTCTTGGCCTGAGGGGAAACACCTGACACACTTAGTGATGAATCTGTAGATGCGTGCTTTGTCTGCCGAGGTGATGTTCAAGGGAAGATGGGGCGGGGAAATGCAGGGGAGAAACGGCCAATGAAAGTGGGATGAGAAGGGAGGGAGGGAAGGTAGAGAGTGCGGGCGAATGGATAGATGGAGGGGAAGGAGAGGAAAGAGACGGAGTGAGAGTGAGAGTGAGAGTGAGAGTGAGAGTGAGAGTGATAGAGAGAGAGAGAGTGAGAGTGAGAGTGAGAGTGAGAATGATATTGAGTGAGAGATAGAGTAGATAGATAGATAGATAGATAGATAGATAGATAGATAGATAGATAGATAGATAGATAGATAGATAGATAGATAGATAGATAGATAGATAGATAGATAGATAAACAGACAGACAGACAGACCTAAAGAGAGACAGACAGACAAGGACAGAGAATGATACCAACAAGACATAAGTTGGCATACAGGCATATTTTAGACGCTTCAAAATATAAAAAAGAAAATTATATGTAAAAGACCTCATAAAGAAACTAAGTATCTTACTCAAAGTTCAACCCATGTTATTGTCTATTTCTTTACCAAAAGCTAATAAAGAGTGTACGTTATTCACAACCCATCCATTTTCTCTCTCTGCCTTTATGATTTACGAAAAATATAAAGCTGTCATAAAAAAAAATCGGTAAGCCTTTTCTGGGACACTCGTCGTTACTATTTATTTTTTATTTTTTATTATTTTGTATTTTCTTATTATTGTTATTTTTTTAAAGTTAGATAAAAGATGTGGCACTTGGAAACATGTTTTTTTTAATGACTCTGTAACACTGTACAAGACTCAATCCGCACTGGTTGTGTGTGTGTTCATCAGGCATGCATGAATTTGTTTATTTCCATGCATATAAAGACTACGTTCAAGTGATCTTTAAAAGATAGATAGACAAAGGCCACGAGGGACCCAACCAGTGTGGCTTGAGTCTTATACAGAGTTATTAAAAAACGTGTTTCCAAGTGCCATATCTTTATCTGATCGCCCGTTAACTTAAAAAAATAAAATAAAAAATATGTGTGTGTGTGTATATATGTACACACACACACACACACACACACCACACACACACACACAACACATCACACATACACAACACAACATCTATCTATCTATATGTAGTATATATATATATTATATATATATATATATATATATATATATATTATATATATTATATTATGTTATATATTATAGTTTTATTATGTATGGTATTGGTATGTAAACACACACACATACAAACACACATACAGAGCGGTAATTATAATTTCGAAAATGATTATAAAGATAATATTAATAATAATAATAATTACAATGTTAATAATAGTATATATCATTATAGATAATGCTAATGATATTAGTAATACTAACAATTATAGTGATAATGATAATAATAGTAATCATAATAAGGATAATGGTAATGATGATAATAATTTAGTAATGATGCGAATAATAACAATAATAATAATGATAATGACAATGATGATAATAAGAATAATATTAATAATTATAGAAAATAATGATAAGAACAATAATATAATATTATTAGTAGTAATGAATGCATTGACAATATCAATTAAAGTAATAACAAGGAAAATCATAACAATATGATTCTAACAATAGTAATAATGATAAATAATAATGATAATATAGAAAGACAAATGAATAAATAATAATACAATACTAATAGAATTAATATCTAATAATTTTAAAATATTTAATAATATTAACATTATATAAGTGATACTAATTATTAATAATATTCAATAATATTTTAATATTAATGACAAATGGTACTAATATTTTAATTTTGATATAATACTAATAATGCCAATGATAATACTAATGTTTTATTGTCATTGTTATCATTATTATCATTGCTATTATTCTTCGTCCTCGTATTATTGTTATTACTGTTATTATCATTAATGTCATTATTGTTATTACGATTATTATCATTATCATTACTATTATTATTATTATCATTATTATTATTACATTACTGTTATTGTTATTATTATCTTTGTTATTTTTATTATCACTATTATTGTTATTATTACTATTATTTTTAATATCATTATCATTATCATTTTATATCGTTATTATGATCATTGCTATAATTATTATCACCATTATTATTATCATCAACACTGTCATCCTCATTATTATCATTATAATCATCATTATCATCATAATCATCATTATCATTATAATTATCATTATCATTATCATATGAAATAAAAGAAAAAAATATTTTCCGTTGACTCGTATGACAACAAGGTAAAGGTACCAAGGTAAAAACGTATACTTGAAGCCTGTTTCATAAAATGACATGCACTTACATGCATCGGTATTCATCCCTCAACTCGTCTTCAAGCACCACACACACACACACACACACACGCACACACACACACACACACACACACACACACACTTACATAAACACACTCGCGATAACACACACACACACACACACACACACACACACAACACACACACACACACACACACACACAAACACACACACACACACACACACAAACACAACCCATACACAGTCACGATAGCATACGTGCACACAAACACACACAAAGGTTCACTCTCCTGTTAAGCGCTGAGCTCCCGGCACAATCCTCACACCTTCCAAGACAAGGGTTCACCTGAGGGCACTTGTGAAATTCCTGAAGCTGCTGCGCCCT
>NC_051394.1:42850099-42852599 GCF_015228065.2 Penaeus monodon
AGCCTCGTCTTTTTTCAATATTCTTCAGGCTTGAGTGTCTGTGATACTCTCTCTCTCTCTCTCTCTCTCTTGTTCTTTTCTCGAGTTCGCGCAAATCACCGCTTCGGCTTGTCACTGGCTACATGCGTGGATTCAACTATGCTTCAAGGAATTTGCTGTTAAAGTAGGCTTAACTAGAATAAGCCAGTGTCTGGAGTTTAGAAGTATGAAAGAAAAGAGAGCGAAGGGGAAAAATCAAAACATAAAGACTCATGTGTGATCTCTTAATGTGAAAATCTCTCGGCAACCTGTTAGAGCGCGCGGCGGCAGTGTAGTTCCTCTCGCAGTCAATAGATGGCTTGCGCTGCCTCTCTCGCCGGCCTGCATCCTTGGCGACGAGAGTGTTGATGAGTGTAATTATGAGATTTATGAGTGGACCAAAGAGAAAAAATCTGTTTAAAATATTCACAGGCAAGCCAGATTAGCAGACGCGGCCGGCCAAAGGAAGGTAAAGGG
This sequence comes from Penaeus monodon, assembly GCF_015228065.2. NCBI lineage: Eukaryota > Metazoa > Arthropoda > Malacostraca > Decapoda > Penaeidae > Penaeus > Penaeus monodon. The sequence continues at coordinate 42,850,595 of NC_051394.1, forward strand.
GTTAGGAATTCCCGCACAGCTGCAGGAGGGGCGGGAAATTTTACCACTTTAGTACTCCATGTGGTTTTATTTTTTTATTATTCTTTTGGTGCGCGTGGGTAATGTGGATTCTAGCTTCTTTTTCAATAGCCTTTTTATGCATCGGTAATGTTATTTTTTTGAATTTATGGTTTGCAATTTTATTCAGATTTTTTTTTTTCTTTTTTTTTTGCTCAGGGAATCCTCACGCAGTGGTCTCTAACACCTGCCAAACAGGCAATTCTTTTGTTTTTCCCTTCATTTGCAGACAGGGAAAAGGTTGACATTCCTCCTATTTGCAGCGTCACCCTCGGCGGTGTGCTGGAAGCGAACGGACGGGGAAAGAAGGGCATCAAAACTTAATCTCCTTCTCTTGTCCTCCTTCTCCCTTCTCTCCGGGCGTACGCCAACGAGCCTATCTCTATGGTAACACAACAACGTCGCTCCTGCAGCATTCATCAATAATGACAATAATAACACGAGGAAGCCACGCTAACTCCACATCCTCCCGGGCGGCTGGGATGTAAGTGGCTTGCCCCCCCACCCCCCCTCTTCCCGAACTCTGCACAAGACTCCCGACTCCTTGTAATATCTTTTATTGAGGACAATTGTGTTCTGCTATCGAGCATTGGATGTATTTGCAGACAAACATAATGACGTTCCGGGAAGCATGAAGTTTGGCAACGGACTCGCAACTTTTCCCGGGAGTAAGTGCGAGCAGGTGTTTGAAGCGTGGCTGCGGGTGACCAGGGCGTGTATTGATTCCTCTTCCCCCTCGGCGCTGGCCCCTCCCCATTGGCAAGTGGGCGGCGGTCAGGGCGGCGACTGACCAATCCTCGACGGCCTGCATCACCAACTGACCAATCCTCGTCCAGCTCCGCCAGGCCTCCAGCGGGGTTGCCATGGAAACCGTGTCGACAGGAAATAGACAAATATTGGAAATGTCAATAAGACGGGGAGGACGAGTGGCTTCTGATAGAAAATTTGCAGATTAGGAGTCAAAGGTGACGTATGCCACAATTTCTCGCGCGGGACCTTGTTCCTTCAGGCGAGGGAAAACAAAGCTTCTTTTAGAGTGCTCTCGCTCCTTCACTTCTGACATTTGAGTCCCAAAGGTTGAAATTCTGGAGCGGTGCTGTAGCAATCAGAGGAAGGATATTAGAAAGGGGGAACTCAGATGGGGAGCGCAGACCCCCTCCCAAGGCAGATTAGATGGACAGGCCAGGGCGATGCGGTGGCGCAGTCGGGTTGAAAAAGGAAAATGTTCAATAAGAGAAATGATGGGTTCCGGGGGCGGCTGAAGCCCCGAGGGAAGAGGATTTATTTGGGCCTAAAGGAAATGTAATGGAAACGCGATATGAATGATATATTAGGCTGGAGACCCCCACAGCGCACCCCTGCTGTCCCAAGGTTTTTTGAAAATATTCCTCACTATCGTCAGGTCCATCAATTTTCCTTGTATGGCACATGTCCCTCCAACCGCGGGGAAGAACAGAATGGAGTAAAAAAAAGATTTGAAAAAAGTCGAGAATTTCTCTTTTTCTTTTGGAAATTGTTGAGAAACTTATTTTTCTACTGACGTTTTGTTTTGATGCATTTTCACTAACTTCAAATAAATATACTGCCAGAAAATATGAGGGAACAAGACATGCAAAGATTTATCTTCAAGGTTGCAGACATATCTCGAAAAAAAAAGAAAATCTTTCATTTTGTTTTTATTTTTCCAATTTTTCAAATTTATCCCCTCCCTCAACCTAAAACCTTAAAAAATAACCATTCAGTTTATTCAGCAGTAATTGAATGCTGGAATCAAGCCAGGTGTAAATCAGAGAGTAAACACAGATTCTTGATGCTATTCCCAAGCGCCAGAGAGAGAGTCAACAGGGGTTCTAGAGGAGCAGGAGGAGTAGGAAGTGCCAACCTTCTCCCTCTTTCTCCCCCAGATCTTCGCTCCTGAACTCCCTCTCTCCCCCCCCCAAATCTTCGT
>NC_051394.1:42885099-42895099 GCF_015228065.2 Penaeus monodon
CGATAATAGTATTAACAAAAGCAACATCAACAACAACAGTAACAGTAATGCTGGTGTTGTTAACAATAATGATAATACTGACTATAATGATAATGATAATGATAATAATAATAATAATGATAAAAAACAATAATACTGATAATAATAACAACAATAATGACAACAACAACAAATAATAATAATGATAATAATGAAAATAACAATACTACTACTACTACTAATGATAATAATAATAATAATAATATAGCTATAATGATACTACTACTACTATTGCTACTTCTAATTATAATAATAACAATATGATAATAATAGTGATAATGATATTGATAATGATAATAATAATGATAATGATAATAATAAAGTAATAGTGATAATAGTAATAATAATGAAAATAACGTTGATAATGATAAGGAGAAACTAAAACTAAAATGACTACAAACTACTACAAATGATAATGGCAATGATGATGATGATTATAGAATAATAATGGTGATGACTATTAATAATGATGTTATTAGTGATAGTTATAACAGCAATGATAATAATAATAATAAAAATAAAATAATAATGATATAATGATGATGATGATAATAATGATAATGATAATCATAATGTAATGATATAATAATAAAATAATAAAATAATAAGATAATGATAATAATAATAATAATAATAATAATAATAATAATGATAATGATAATGATAATAATGATGACAATGGTGATAATAATAATGAATAATAATAACAATGATTATATATATATATATATATATATATATATATATATATATATATATATGATCATAAGAAGGATAATAATGATCGTGATGACAATGATTGTTTTAACAATATAATGATGATAGTATTAATACTGATGATAAAAACGGTATCAGTAACAATGGTAATAATAGTGATAATGATAATGATGATGATAATAATGATAATAATAATAATAATGATAATGATGATAATAATAATAATAATAATAATAATAATAATAATAATAATAATAATAATAATAATAATAATAATAATAATAATAATAATAATAAAGTTATTATTATTATTAGTAATAATAATAATAATAATAATAATAATAATAATAATAATAATAATAACAATTTTGATTATGATCATTGTAATAATAATGATAATGATAACAAACATAATAACAATAATTTCAAATATGACAGTAACAACGATGGTAATGATGATAACAAATAGTTATGATAATGTAAATAATAACAAATTGTGATGATGATAATGATAATAACAATAATGAGGACGATAATGATAATAACAATAATGGTGATGATAATGATAATAATAAAAATGATAATAATAACAATAACAATAGTAACAATAATGATATGTTAGTAATAATAATGATAGTAATAATGACAATGATAACAATAACATGATAATGATAATAGTAGCGATTTTGATGATGAAATATATAAAAAGAGGAAGAATGTAAAGAAAATTTGGAAGAAGTGAATAAGGAAAGAGAGAAGAAAAAGAAGAAGAGAGAGATAGGTTTATAGAAAGAGGGTGAAACGTAAGAGCAATAATAAGGATTTTTTGTTCACCCTTTCTCTGTTTTTATTCTCCTCTCTCTCTCCCTCTGCTCTTTATGACTTTCTTTTTTTTCTTTCTTCTTCTTCTGTTTACTATTTGATCTTTTCCTTTGCTCCGCCTCTCCCTCTCTTTCATGCCTCAATATTCTCTCCCCCCTCTCTTTCTCTCTCTCTCTTTCTCTCTCTCTCTCTCTTCTCACTCTCTCTCTCACTCTCTCTCTCTCTCCTCTCTCTCTCTCCTCTCCTCTTCTCTCTCTCTCTCTCTCCTCTCTCTCTCTCACTCACTCTCTCCCTCTCTCTCTCTCTCTCTCTCTCTCTCTCCCTCTCTCTCTCTCTCTCTCTCTCTCTCTCTCTCTCTCTCTTTCTCCCTTTTTCTTTCTGCCTCTCTTTCTCTACTCATAAGAAAAAAGGCGAGAATGACGTAGGTGACGAGCTGGTGTTGATAGTGATTCGACGAGGGACGGATGGTGATGACAGGTATTTGATAACTGCCAGGCTGATAATGATAATGATTTGCCAAGTGACAGGCCGGTGATGACAATTATTTGAAATTTAAACGTCATGGTTGGTTTTTTGGGTCATATTGGTATATGCAGATGGGCTTCCAGTATTTTTTCTTCATTTCCTTCCTTATTCTCTCCCTAAGAAAAAAAAAATCCTCTTTGCTTTGCCATTATTTGCTTATCGACTTTATTCCCTTATTCTCTTGTACTTTATCATTTTCCTTAATTTCTTGTAATTGCCTTATATCTATCTATCTATCTATATATCTGTCTCTCTGTATATCTTTTTGTCTATCTATCTATATAGCTAGTCATCTATCTACCTGTCTTTTTATCTATTTGTGCACCTGTCTATCTATCTATCTATCCATCTATCTACCTATCAATCTATCTATCTATCTATCTACCTATCTATTTATCTATCTATCTATCTATCTATCTATCTGTCTGTCTGTCTATCTATCTATCTATCCATCTATTTATCTGTCTATGTACGTATGTATATCTGTGTATGTATGTATGTATGTATGTTTGTAAATATGTATGTATGTATGCATGTATGTATGTATGTATGTACATATGTATGTATGTATGTATGTTTGTGAATATGTATGTATGTACGTATGTATATATGTAAGTATGTATGTAAGTATGTATGTAGCATTTTGTAAGTTATCTAACACATTCTCTTTTTTTTATAATTTTTTCTTTTCTACTTCCTTATATATCTACTTTGTGTTCTGTTTTCTACTTTGACTCTCCATTTCCTTTGGAGAGTCAGTAATGACTCATAATTCTATACATTAACATAATTTTCATTTTCTGTCCATTTCCGAAAATTTTCCTCTCCCTTTTTCTGTTATCTTGCCTTTATTTTTTTTTAAGAATTATTATTATTTTTTTTCACTTCCATCGAATTCCATATTTTTTTTCTTTATTTTTCTTTCCTCTTCTCACATGTTTCTCTTCTCCGTTTTCGCTTTCCTTATTCCTTTATTTCTCTCAATCGCCTTCCTACATTTCCCCGTCATTCAGTTTTTTTTTATATTTCCTCTATTACTCCATATTCCCTCCTTCCTCTTCTTCTTCCCTTTCCCCATCTTTTATCCCATCTGTCTCCTATCTCCCCTTATTCTCATTTTCTTCTTCTCCTTTCCCTTTCCTTTATTTATCCTGTCTTTCTGCTATTTCGCCGTATTCCCATTTTATTATTTTTTTCTTCCCTCCATTCTGCATTTACCGATCTTTATCGCTATTTCTTAATATTTCCTAATTCCTATTCTCTCTCTCTCTCTCTCTCTTCTTTCTTTCTCTCTCTCTCTCTCTCTCTTTCTTTTCTCTCTCTCTCTCTCTCTCTCTCTCTCTCCTATATTTCTCTTATTTCCTCTTATTCCCTTCTTCCTCTTCTCCTTCCCCTCCGTTCTATATTTCCCATCTTATCGTCATTTCCTCCTATTCCCTTCTTCCTCTCTCTCCTTCCCCTCTCTTTACCTATCCTATATCTCCCCTGTTTCCTCCTACTCCCTTCTTCCTATTCTCCTTCCCCTCTCTTTACCTATCCTATATCTCCCCTGTTTCCTCCTACTCCCTTCTTCCTCTTCTCCTTCCCTTCCCTCCTTTCCGCCAGCTTTCTCAGTCGAATTTCCCGCCAAATGACATCAGTTCCAAAGTGACACTTGACACGTTGCAATATGTCCTTCTTCTTCTCCCGTTTCCTAATTCTTGTTTTTTTTTTCTTTTTCCTTTTTTTTTTCTTTTTTCTCTCCTCCTTCTCTTCTCTTTATTGTATTTCTTGTTAGGTTTCATGTTATTTTTCGTATTTCTTAAGATTACCGTATTATATGTATATATATATGTATATATATATGTATATATATATATATATATATATATATATATATATATATAAATATATATATATATATATATATATATTATTTTTTTTTTTTTTTTTTTTTTTTTTTTTTTTTTTTTTTATTTATTTATTTTTTTCTTCTTCTTCTTTAATGTTAATGCTATTTCTCGAACATTTTTATCCTCTCTCTTCTTCTTCTTCTTCTTCTTCCCTTTCTCCACGTTCAGAATCTTCCTTTAAATAACATTCTAACTCTTCTGTTGATTTGTTATCATCGTTTTCTTATCATATTTTTTTTCTCTTTTCAATGAAAATTATGATGATAATATGAATAACAGTAAGAATAATATTATCATAGTAATAATCATGATAATAAAATAACAACAACAACAGCAATAATAATGATGATAATAACAATAATAATAATGACAATAACAATACTACTACTAATAAAAATAGTAATAATAATAATAATAATAGTAATGATAATAATATATTGATAGTAATAACAATGATAATAATGATGATATCAATAATAATCACTGTAATGATGAGACCAATGAAAATAATGATGACAACAGTAATGATAACGAAATGATGATAATGATAACGGTTATAACGATAATGATAAAAACAAAACATTTATAACAACAAAAAAAATACAATGGTAATTATGCTAACAACAATTATGATGATAATGATAATAATGGTAATGATAATGATAACAATGAAAATGGTAACAACAACAATAATGATTATGACAACGAATACTTTGATGATGGTAATGCTAATAATAATAAATATAATGGTAATAATAACGATTCTGTTATGGAGAACAATAACAATAACAACAGTAACAAGAAAAGTCTTGTTAATAATGATAATAACAATAATGATGATACTATAGCAATAACAACTACTATTCCCACCACAGCTACTGCTATCAATATTATTTATGATAATGATAGTGATAATAATGATAATGATAGCACTGATAATAGCTGTGATCGCTGTTGCTGTCACTCTTGTTGTTGTTATTATTATCCTCATTATTATTATTATTATCATTATTATTATTATTATTATTATTATTATTATTATTATTATCATTATAATAATAATGATAATAATAATAATAATAATAATAATAATAATGATAATAATAATGCCAATTATTACTGTTATTGTTATTATTATCATTGCAATTATTATTGTTATTACCATTATTATTATCATTGTTATCATTACTGTTATTGTTATTATCATGACTATTATTATCATTGTTATCATTTTCCTTATCTTGTTATCATTATCATTGTTGTTATTATTATCATTGTCGTTATTATCATTGCTATCATCACTATCATTATTATTGTTAACATTATCATTACTATTCTTATTACTATCATTGCAATTGTCAATATCATTCTTGTAATCATTATTATCATTATCATTATTATCATTATTGTGGTTATTATTAACATGATAATTATCATTATCAGTGTCATCATTATTATCATTATGATCTTTATTAGTATCACCATCACTATTATTATTATTATTATAACAATTGCAGTTATCACCATCATCACCATCACTCCCCTTACCTTCATCCTTCTCTCTTCCTCCCCTCCCCTATCCCTTTTCCTTCCCCTTCCCTCCGTCTTCTCTCTCTCCCCCCCTCCCCCCTCGTCTCTCACTTCCTCCTGTCGAGAGGAACGGCTGGAGGATGACAGTTGACAGGACTTGACGTAGAGGAGCAGGAGAGAGGGGAGAAAAGACGGAGCGGAGAGTGTCCAGAAGAGGAGAGGAGAGAGGGAAGAAAAGGCGTTGCGGAGAATGGAAGCAGAGGAAAGAGATAAGGAGAAAGGGGAGAAATGAGAAAAGGCGGTGCAGATAATAGAGAGAGATGAGAGAGATAGGGAGGGAGGAGAGAGGGGAGAAAAGACGGTGTAGAGGGAAGAGTTAGGGAGGAAGGAGAGAGGGGAGAAAAGGCGATGCAAAGAATGTAAGGAGAAGAAAGAAATAGGGATAAAGAAAAGAAAGGAGATAAGGCAGTGCAGAGAATGGAAGGAGCGGAAAGAGACAGGGAAGAAGGGAAAAAAAGGAGAAAAGACGGTGCCGAGAACAGGAGAGGGAAGAGATAAGGAGGAAGGAGAGACGGGAGAAAAGGCGATGAGGGGAATAGAGAGAGAGGAGAGAGATAGGGAGAAGAAAGAGGAGAAAATGGAAGAGATAGGGAGGATAGAAGAAATGGGGGAGGGTTTGAGGATATTTAGGGAATATAGAGAGAGGAGAAGAGATGATTGAAGAAGGGAAAGAGAAAAGGGGAAGAGAATAAGGAGAAAAGAGACGGAGAAAGAAAGAAGAGACAGAGGAAAAAAAATAAAAATGAAAGAGAGGAGGGGAGAGGGAAGGGGATAATTAGAGAAAACAAGAAGGGAGAGGTATAGGAAGAGGAAAGGAAAAAGGAGGGAAAGGGAGGAAAAGCGGATAGGGATAAACCAGGATAAGGAAAGATAAATGATAAAATATCTAGAAAGAAAATGAAAAATAAGAAAACAGGATGAGAGGAAGAGAGAGGAAGAAGAAAGAGAGAAAGTAAAAATAAAGGAATTAAAGAGAGGAAAAAAGAAGAGAAAGAAAAGAAAAGGGAAGAACGTGAGTAAAGGGAAGAGAAAAATGCAGAAGAAAGAAAAAAGAAAAGGAAAAAAAAAGGAAAAGCAAAAATGAAGAGAAGAAAGAAGGAAGAAACGAAGTACAAAAGAAGAGGAAGAAGCAGAAGATAAGAAAAAAAAAAAAAAAAATCCCCGTGACAGACAGACGTAGGAATACACACAAAGAAAGAGAGAGAGAAAAAGAGAGAGAGAAAAAAGAGAAAAAGAGAGAAAGAGAGAGAGAAAAAGAAGCCAAGAGACCCGTAACGACACGACCACCACCGCCCATCTCCCGAGGGATGCAATAAGGCTCACAGCCCTATGATTTCCCCAAGAATACAGACCCTTAGGGACGTTGTGTGTCGCCAGAGCACTCTCGTGTCAGTGTGCAATGGCGGCTGAGGTTGACGTTCGGGGGATGACAGTGCGAGGGACGGGAGGGGGAGGGGGAGGGGGAGGAAAGGGGAAGGAGGAGGGAGGAGGAGGAAAGGGCGAAGGAGGGACGGGAGGAGGGAGGAGGAGAAAAGGGAAGGAGGGAAGGAGGAGGAGGAAAGGGGGGAAGGAAGAAGGAGAGGAGGAAAGGAGGAAGGAGGAGGGAGAAGGAAAGGGGGAAGGAGGAAGTAGGAGGAGGAGGAGGAGGAGGAGGAGGAGGGAGGCAGAGGAGGAGGGAAACGGAAAAAAAGAAAGGATGGAAGAGAGGTGGGAGGAGAAGAAAGGAAGAAAGAGGAAATAGAGGAAAAAAAAGGAAATGACTAAAATAGAGGATGAAAAGAGAAGAAGGGCGAAGGAGGAGGAGAGGAGAAGGAGAAATGAAGGAGATGGAAAGAGACGACTTGAAGAAAAGGAAAAGTAGAGAGAAGAAGAAAAAGGAGAGAAAGTGGGGGAGAAGAAAAGAGGAGATTTGGGGACGAAAAGGAAGGGGAGAAGAGGGGAAAAGAGGAGACAGAGAGACGGAGCAAGAAGAGATTACTTAAAGAGGTTGGGATCAAATGGAAAATCTGGGGAAGGAAGGATAAAGAGAGATAGAAGGAAAGAGGGAACGAAGAGGGAATGAAGAAAAGAAGAACGAGGAATGAAGAAACGACGGAATGAAGGATATAGTGAGGAAAAGTAGGAATCAGGAATTAGGAATCAGGTAATGGCGGCTTAGACTCACGTTCAGGAGGGGGGGGGGGTAGGAGGATGAGGATGAGGAGGATAGGAAGAAGAGGATAGGAAGAAGAGGAGGATGAGGATGAGGATGAGGATGAGAAGGATGAGGAGGAGGAGGAGGAGGAGGATGAGAAGGATGAGGATGAGGAGGAGGAGGAGGAGGAGGAGAAGGATAGGAAGATGAGGAGGAGGAGGAGGAGGAGGGTTGAGATTGGGAGAGATTAGGATTAGGAGGATTAGAATCAGGAAGAGAAGTAGAAGAGGAAAATGAAGAAGAGGAGGGATAGGTTGAGGAGGAGGAAGTAGAGAAGTAGTAGAAAAATAAAAAAGGTAGAAGGGGGAGTAGGAGAAGGAAGAAGAAGAAGAGGGGAGGAAGAGGAAGAGGAGAAAGATGAAAAGGAAGAAGAAGAAGAGGAGGAGGAGGAGGACGGGTAGGAGGATAGGAATGAAGTGTTGAGTTTAAGGAGATTGGTAAAAGTGGAACTAGAGGTAAGATTGATAAGAAAGATGAGAAGGAGGTAGAAGAGAAGAGGGATAAAAAAGGGTGGATAGGCAGACAGAAATAGATAACTAGAAATAGATAACTAGGCACATAAATAAACAAAAGACGAGAATACACACACACACACACACACACACACACACACACACACACACACACACACACACACACACACACAACCACACACACACACACACACAAACAACACACACACACACACACACACACACACACACACACACACACACACACAACACACACACACACACAACACACACACACACACACACACATATATATATATATATATATATATATATATATATATATATATATATATATATATACATATAAGAAAATGGTTCTTAAATCGTTCACGAGATTCACTCCCGTGCGATGTGATGCCCCGTACAATGTCTAGCTGGGAGATCATAATCGGCCTCGTTGGCAGCTCGTGAATATCGATAATGGGACACGGAATTAATTCACAATATCCAATCGCTCTCGAATTCCGGGTTGCAAAACCTCGAATCTTTTTTCTCCATGTCGTTTTCTTTAAAGCGAAATATTTTTTGGGGGGTTGACTATGGGTGTATAATTCCGTGAAACGTAGAGAAGAATAACAAAAAAAAGGAAATATTCAAAATAACACAAAAATGTTGAAAAGTGTACGTGTGTGTGTTGTGTGTTTATGTATATATATATATATATACTATATATATATATATATATATATATATATATATATATATATATATATATATATATTATATATATGTATATATATATATATATATATATATATATATATATATATATATATATTAATATATATATATATAATTAGATAGATAGATAGATAGATAGATAGATAGATAGATAGATAGATAGATATATAAATGTGTGTATGCATGTTGAAATGTGCAGTATATATGACGACACGACGGTGAGGTACGAAAGTGACTTCGGGAAGGCTGTCTCTCTGGCTAATTAGACAATTTGTGTTCCCTGATTGTATAGAAATTGAGAGCGTGAGATGTGGGAGTTCGTGCGATCTCGTGGGGTATGAGGTATGAGGTATGTGGCATGAGGCAAAGAGGGAGGGGAGGGGCGGAGGAAGGGGAGGAGACAGACTATACATTGGACGTAATTTGGCAATCTGCATTCTCTCACTGTATACAAATTGGCCCATTGTGTTGTAATGCTTTTATGCGACGTGTGAAGGAGCTGGGTATGAATTAAAGGGACGAGGGTAATGTGAAAAATCGAGAATAATTTATTTGGAATCATTCATAAGCATATCTATCAGAGTTCATACTTTATTCCTATATTTTCTCTGAACGTCATGATTTTTCTAGAAGTAAGAGTATATCATTACTTCGATATATCTAATTATCTATTATCACTATGAATATGTAAATCGAAATGATGTTAATAATGAGAACTCCTGAGAGAACTGATACATATTCATCATTTATAGACTAAATAGATAAAAAATAAATAAATAACAGGCGTAAAATGTGAATGAAAAACACATAGAGTGAATCATGATAAATGATGACAGTGATGATAATTGTAGGAAATAGTAATCACGAATAATACTATCAGATACAACTACAGTGATATTATTGGTGATGGTATTAATGATAATGGGATCAGTACTGCTTCAACAATGATAATGGCTGCGTTGATCTTGATAACGATGGTGATAACAATAATCAGAACTTTAATAACGGCATCACATATAATAATT
>NC_051394.1:42897100-42912100 GCF_015228065.2 Penaeus monodon
ATGATGATATAATAATAATAATAATAAAAATTATAATAATAATTAGGGTGATAATAATATTGATAAAAATAATAAATATGTAATAATAATGATGATGATGATAATAGTAATAATAGTAATACAATTATTTTTACTATTATTATTATTATTATTATTATCCTTTTTTTATTATTATTATTATTATTATCTTTAATATTATTATTATCATTATTTTTGTCATTATTATTATTACTATTATTACTATCATCATTATTATTATTACTGTTATTATTATCATTATTATTATTATTATGATAATTGTAATGATAATAATAATAGTAATTATAATGATAATGATAATAATAATGTTAATAACGATAATAATGATAACAATGATAATTATGATGATGATGATGATGATGATGATGATAACAATAACAATAATAATAAAAAATAAAGAATAATAATATAATAGTAATAATAAATATAATAAAAAAATTTAAAAAATAATAAATAATAAAAAAAAATAAAAATAATAATAATAAAAAAAACTTAATAAAAAATAAAAATAATGAAAAATAAAAAAAAGATGACATTAATAATGATGAAATAATAATAAAAATTTGATAATAATAAATAAAAATAAATAATAATAATAAAATAATAAAAAATAAAAATAATAACAATAAAATTAAAAATATGAAAAAATAAAAATAATGATAATTATTATTATTATTATTTTAATTTTATTATTTTTATTATTATTATTTTTATTTTTATTATCATTATAATGAAAAAAAATAATTTATTTTATAATATAATAATAATAATAATAATAATAATAATAATTAATAAAAAAATAATAAAAATTGTAAACGTAAAAATAATATAATAGTAATAATAATATAAAAATAAAAATAAAAATAATAAAAATAAAAATAAAAAATAATAAAATAATAATAAAATAAAATAAAAGGGATGATATAATAATGAAAATAATGATAATAATGATAAAATAAAATAATAATAATAATAAAATAATCCAAAAATAAATAAAATAATAATAAAAAATAATAATAATAAAAATAAAATAAAAATAATAATAACGATAGAAATGATCTAAAAATCTACTCAAGGGAGAGCGACGCTCATGGAAGCTCGCGGGCCTTCCCCGCGCCTCCACCGGAACCCCCCGCCGCCCCGCCCCCCCCCGCCCGCCCCCCCCGCCGCCCCCCCGCCTCCCGCATTTCTATCGCCTCCGTCACACAACACCAGCAAAAAACCGCCTTGTCATCCCGGTGCTCGGACAAGAGGAAGAGTGATATCGCGTGACTCGTAAGATCAAATATCACCCTCGCCCGCCCACTCGTCCGCCCAAACGCTCGTCCAGCCTTGCCTCATCCTTCTATTTCATCCCTTTTGCTTCATCCTCGGCTCAGCTTGCACGCAATCATCGCCAACTTTCTCACGATCGGGGCAACGTGTCAACGTAGCGCATTTTTAATTGGGGGTCGAGGAACAAGATGGATGCTGGAGGTGTGTGTTCCCGAGCGAGAGGATTGGCGAGGGTCAAGGAGCTTTTGATGGGGGGGGGGGGGGGGGGGGGCGTTTCGCAGAGTTATTTCTTTTACAACTTTCTGTCTTTTGTTGTTGGGGGGATAAAGATTCTTTTTTTTTCTTCTTCCTTCTTTTTTGTACGTGTCATTTTCAAATCCTTTTTTTCTGTATGGACCAAACTTTTTTTTCATTATTTTGTACTTTCCATTGATTAAAAAAAAAAAAAAATCACACCCACGGAGACTGCACTCGCCTCCATAAATATTTCTCCATGGGTTTTTAAAAACCCCTGGATTTTTTCCCCAGTCACATCTTCGAGGCTAACAAGCGCCGCCGATTGAGAGTCGTTGCAGGTTTCAATGATGCAGGTGATGGTCGAGACATTTGGTCACGGAGGATCATTAAACACTCGTCCATCGTGCGCACACGTGTGTGTATGTGCTTGGACGTGTGGATTGTGTTGGGGACTGTTGTGAATGTATTATACAAGTTTGTAATGTGATATTCATATGGATTATATGTATTAAAAGGGTTTTATGTGTTTTTCTATCTATCTTTCTTTCTTTCTTTCTTTCTACCTCTTTATCTATCTATCCATCTTTTTTCTAACTATAAACACACAAACACACACATAAACACACAAACACAAACACACACACACACACACACACACACACTTTTAATATATATATATATATATAATATAATATAATAATATATATATATATATTAATATATATAATATAATTATATATTAATATAATGAAGTGATATTATTATTAATTATTATAATATATATATATATTTTTAATATATATAATATAATTTTATATATCTAACACCCCAAGACAAAACCATCCACACACACTGTGTGTGTGTGGTGTGCCATTGGCACGATTCATTAGTAGGGAGAAAACTCCCTATTTTTTTACATTTTCATCAAATTCCTTTAAACCAAAAGAGACTTTTTGGGTTTAATTTCATGCCATATAAAAAAAAATCAATATTCATTGAAATTTAATTTTGCAACAATTTCATCTCAACAGTGCATTCAACGATGCAAAATGGATGGACATTTTTGAAAATTGAGCTGAGAGTCTTATGCATACAATTTCTTGTTTTTGCAATCACTAACAAGTCAATTTTTTCCTCATCGATTCTCTTTTTTTTGGGCAATCCATGATTTATTTTTTATTCTCGAACATGAAAATATCACTCATACCTTATATCCATCGTACACTACATACTCTGAAACATGTAAAATGATGGTCGCGTGAGATATTGGTACCTTTCAAAATTGATACATATAATTTATAAACGATATCCCGTGTAATTATTATGCCTCTTCGTTCGTTATAGATGATACCAAAACAAAGAAAACCATAAATGCATATATACATAAGTAGATTAATAGGCACAAGCATTACCAAACGAATTAATCCATTAAAACATATGGAAATAGACTAATAGGTATTTCTGATAGGGTATGGACCCCTGTTTCTCACGAGCATTCGAATACCTAAAACAAAGAGAAACAAAAATAGAAGAAAAAAGAAGAAAAAAAAAAACGAGATACTAAAGACGAGGCCAAAAGAAAATTTAAATATCCCTTTCCGGGTTGGGTCATCCTCTCCTTCCCTCACCCCACTCCCCCTCTTCCCTTGCCCCCCACTCACCCCACTCCCTTACGTCATGCACCTGGCGTGAAGGGGCAGTAAATGACCAGGTACTTATTATGGCCCGGTGTTCGGCCGCCCAGGGCCCTCCGCTCGCGTGGAAGGAACTTCGAATCGAGTTGAGACGGTTTGCTGTAATTGGAGTTCGTTTTGCCTGTGTATATATCTATATATATAACAAATTATATATATATATATATTTTAAAATTATATATATATATATAATTTTATAATATATATATATATTTTTAAATATATATAATATTAATATATATATAAACAACACACACACACAACACACAAAACACACACACACCACACACCCCCAACACAACACACACACACACCACACAACAATAAAATTTATAATATATATATATTATAATTATATATATATATATATTATTTTAATATATTCATATGGTAATTTTATTTTTTTTGGTGTTGTGTGTGTGTGTGTGGTGTTGTGTGTTTGCGTGTTGTGTGTGTGTGTGAGGGTGTGTGTGTGTGTGTGTGTGTGTATGTGTGTGTGCATATATATCCACGAACACACACTGACACAGAGAAACTCTCTCACTCTCTCTCTCTCTCTCTCTCTCTCTCTCTCTCTCTCTCTCTCTCTCTCTCTCTCTCCCCCTCTCTCTCTCTTCTCTCTCCCCTCTTTTCTCTCTCTCTCTTTCTTCGCTCCCCTCCCTCTCTTTTCTTTCCAATTATCTATCCATTCATCTATCTATCTATCCATCCATCGATCTGTCTATCGATCTATCTATTTATCTATCTATATATCTATTTGTCTGTCTATCTATTTATCTATCTACCTATCTATCTATCTATCTATCTAT
Source organism: Penaeus monodon (assembly GCF_015228065.2). Lineage (NCBI taxonomy): Eukaryota > Metazoa > Arthropoda > Malacostraca > Decapoda > Penaeidae > Penaeus > Penaeus monodon. The sequence goes on from NC_051394.1 coordinate 42,901,155, forward strand.
CTTCTATCTATCTATCTATCTATCTAGCCATCTATCTATCTAGCCATCTAACCATCTGCCTGTTGCTGTCGTCTGTCTATCTGTCTATCTGTCTATCTGTCTATCTGTCTATCTGTCTGTTGTTTGTCGTCTGTCTGTCGTCTGTCTGTCTCCTGTCTTTGTCTGCTGTCTGTCTGTCGTCCGTCTGTCTGTCTCTCTCCCCGCCTGCTTGTCTGTCTGTCTGCTGTCTGTCCTCTGCGTTGTCTGTCTTTTGTCTTCTTCTTCGTCTGTCCTCTGCTGTTGTATATCTGTCTGTCTTCTGCATGCCGCCTGCCTCCCTTTTGTCTGTCTGTCTGCTATCTGTCACTTCCCTAGCACCTACCACCTATCATCTCCCCCCCTCTTCTCCCAGCTTCGTACCTGTATAAAAATGAAACTGATTTTCTTGACAGCCTTATTTCTGGCATCATTATCTTCCTCTGTTCTTATTCTATTTTTTTCCCTTTCTTTTTACCTCTTCTAAATATGTCCTCTATCTTTTAAGCTCATTAAATTGAACAAAAGGCTTTTCAGAAATGTTTCTCTTTTTTTCGTTTTTAAGGAAAAGAAAAAAAAATTGGCCCATATCCTTTTTTGAAAATTTTTTTCTAAAAGATTTTAATTCCGGGAAAAAGCTTTTACAATAATAAAGCCCTTTTTAGTTTTTTTTTTTACGACTTCGTATAAACTTTGTTCACAACAGATCTTACAGCAACAATACCAGTTAATTAGTTGTATTTTTTCGGTATTAGAAGATATAGAGTGTAAGAGGCAGAGAGAGAGAGAGAGAGAGAGAGAGAGAGAGAGAGAGAGAGAGAGAGAGAGAGGGAGAGGAGAGAGAGAAGAAAAGGGGGGTGTGTGTGTGTGTGTGTGTGTGTGTGTGTGTGTGGTGTGCGCGCGCGCGCGCGCGCGTGGGTGTGTGTGTATCTATACATTAAACACATTGGTGTGTGTATATAATTTTATATATATATATATATATTTAAATAATTATATAAATTTTAATTATATATATTATATATAATATACTGTGGGGGTGAAGCGCTTGTTGGTAGTATAATATAATTTAACGTAATACATGTTGGATATATGAATTATAATATATACATATACATATAATTATACCATATTTTATATATGTGTTATATATATTATATATATATATAATATATATATAATATAATATATATATAATATATATAATATATATAATATTATAATATAGTACATTTATTATATATATAATTTTATATAATATATATATATAATATATATATATATATATTTGTGTGTGTGGTGTGTGTGTGGTTGGTGTGTTTGTGGTGGTGGTGTGTGTGTTGTGTGTGTGTGTATGTATGTATGGTATGTGTGTGCTATGTTTATATGTGTGTATTCACACACACACACACACAACACACACACACACACACACACACACCCACAAAACCCACACACACCCCCACACACACAAACCACACACACAACACACACACACACACACACACACACACAAAACACACACACCACACACACCACACAACCACACCACACAATGTATTAGTAAGTATTAGATGTATGTAGTTGTATGATGTTTATGTATGTATTTTTTGTTTCATGTTTTATGTATGTATTAATAATAATTATATATTATATATATATATATATATTGGTTGTGGGGGTTGTGTGGGTGTGTGTGTGTGTGTTGTGTGTGGTGTGTGTTTTTGTGTGTGTGTGTGGTTGTGTGTGTGTTGGTGTGGGGTTGTGTTTGTGGGTGTGTGGTGTGTGTGTGGGGCCCGGGGCCGAATGGTTGAGCGTCGGGCTCAAAATGTCCGACGGGAATCTGAGTTCGAGGGTTCGAGTCCCGACCGCCGCGTTTTTTTCCCTTGGGGAAAGGGAAATTCACCTCGATTTCCTGCTAGCCACTGGGGGCCAGTCAGCTCAAATCATGGGTAAAAAAGAGATGGTGACTCGATAAAACACCCCGGGGGAAGGGAATGGCAAACCACCGCTCTAAATTTCTAAGGGAAAAAAAACATGGAAGCCCAGATCGCAAAACCCCGGGGCCGAAAGGTTTGAGCGTCGGGCACAAAAAAATGTCACGACGGCAAATTTAAATTCGAGGGTTCGAGTCCCCGGCGCGCGTTTTTTCCCTTGGGGGAAGGAAATTCCCTTGATTTCCTACCCACCACTGGGGGGCCAAGCCCGCCCAGTCAAGTGCTGATCCCCAAACCCGGGTAAATAGAGAGAATGATTACCCAAAAGGTACCCCGGGACCTCCGGGAAAGGAAAAAGGGACACTACCACTACTCACTCAAGAGCATCACAAACATGAAAACTACAATTAAGTATATGCTGTGACCACGGGGGGTCAGACAGAACCTACCCTTAAAAAAAAAGTGTGTTGTGTGTGTGTGTGTGGTGTTGTGTGTGTGTGTGTGTGGTGTGGTGTTGTGTGTTTTTATATACATATGTGTTATATATGTTAATATATATATAATATATATTATTATATAAATTTTATATATATATATATAAAATACATATATTATATATATAATATATATTTATAATATATAATATAATATTAATATATATATATATATATATACAATTAAGTATAATTTATTATATATATATATATATATATATATTATATAAAATATAATATATATAATATATATATTAAAATTTGTGTGTGTGTTTGTGTTGGTGTGTGTGTGGGGGGTGGTGTGTGGGGTGGGTTGTTTTTTATATCCTTAATTTAAACATCGATTGTCTATCTATTATTATCTCCTATCTCTTCACCAAACTTTCCTCCCCCCTTTTCCTCCCCCCTAAACAAACCCCATCAGCACTGATAAAAATAAGGGTAAAAAAAAACCCAAAGGGGAGTCGGCACAAAAAGATAAGAAAATTTGGTAGACTGATGTTTTTTGGGAATGTTTCCCCAAAAACTCTTCGTAAAACTGAACAACCGGTAACTCAGAAGGACGTGTATATACTGTATGTGAATGAAGGAAATGTTTACTTCTATTCTGTAATGGGCATAAAAGTGATCTGGAGAACGTGTCTTGTAAGTATAAATATATGCGACAAGATGTGTTTTGTACACAGAATCACATACAAGACTATATAAACGACGCAAGTACTTGCTATAAAGCATAAATACAAAATAAGCAACATATTTGGGTATTCCCGAATCTTATGATAATAGCCGATAACAATGGAAATATCCAGCCCCGTTTTGTGGAGTGGTGTGTTGGTGTTGTTGTGTGTGTGTGTGGTGTGTGTGTGTGTGTGTGTGTGTGTGTGTGTGTGTGTGTGTGTGTGTGACTGTATATATGTATAGCTCTTCATCTGTGTGTATGTAAAAGTATGTATGCACACCGTTATCTACGCATTTATTACCCCCTCAAAAAGAAACCCCCGCTCAGGCCCCCCCTCCAAAACAAACTCCCCCAAAGACCTTTTTACCCCCCCCCCCCACCCCCCCCCCAGTTTTTTCCTTCCCGGATTCTCCGAATGTCTTTGAGCCTTCCCTTGGGCCTCATCCAAATTTAATAAATCTGACAATCGCTCCTCCCCCTTACCAAAGGGACTTCACAGGGGGAAATGTAGCGTCTCCTTGGCTCTCTTCTGAAGACGCTCCCTCTCTCTATCTGATCCTTGGGACGCGTCGGCTCATTCTTCGCCCTTTTTTTTTTTTTTTTGCGTTTTCTTAGCTTTTTTAGCCTTTTTTAGACTTTTTTGTGTTTTCTTTGTTTGGCTTTAATGTTTTTTTTTTTGTTTTATGTAGGTTGTTTCTATACCTGTTCGTTTTTTTTTTTTTGTTATTCAAGATCATTGTTTTTTATGTATCATCCATCTGGATGCTGTTCTTCCTGCTAGCCTATTTACTTATATGTTTACATGTGTATCTGTTATCTCTCCGTCAACCTATCCATCTATCTATCCACAGATAATAGATAGATAGCTGGATAGATAGATAGATAGATAGAAATAGATAGAGAGAGAGAGAGAGAGAGAGAGAGAGAGAGAGAGAGAGAGAGAGACAGACAGACAGACAACAGACAGACAGATAGAAAATAGATAGATATAGATAGTAGTAGGGATGTAGATAGAAGTTTTGATGATAGATATTATGTAGATAGATAATTGATAGTAGTGTTTGGCATCATAAGATGAAAAAATAGATATATGGGTAGAGAGAGAGCGAGAGAGATGAGTGTGTTGTTTGTATGTGTGTGTGTGGGTGTGTGGGTGTGTATGTATTAATGTATGTATGTATGTATGTATGTATTTATGTATGTATGTATGTATGTGTGTGTGTGTTGTGGTGTGTGTGTGTGTGGTGTGGTGTGGTGTTTGGTTGTATGTATGAAAAGTGTATGTGTGTGTTGTGGTGTGTGTTGTGTGTATGTATGTATGTATGTAGTAGTATGATGTTGTATGTATGTATGTATGTTGTATATGTAGTATTTGTGGTTGTGTTGTGTGTTATAATATATTATATATATATATATATAATATATATTATATTTATATTATATATATATTAATATATTATTATAATATATTATATTATATATTATATATATATATATAATTATATATTTATATAAATAATATATATATATATATATATATATAAATATTATATATATATATTATATACACACCACCATACACACAATACATACATATCATACTACATACAACATACTACTACATACATAATCATCATACTACATACCCACACACCACACACACACCAACATACATTTGCAACATACACACACACCACCACACAAACACAAAAACCCCACACACACACACCCACACACATACATACTAATACATAAATACATACATACATACATACATTAATACATACACACACACACACACACACACACACATACAAACACACACTCATCTCTCTCGCTCTCTCTCTACCTATATATCTATTTATTCATCTATATGTATGCACAACTATCTATCTATCAATCTATCTATCTACATACATATCTATCTATCAATCTATCTATCTATCATCGTCTGTCGTCTGTCTGTCTGTCTGTCTCTCTCTCTCTCTCCTCCCCTCTCTCTCTCTCTCTCTCTCTCTTCTATCTATCTACTATCTATCTATCATTTCCACTTCTACTATTATTGTGGATAGATAGATGGTGGGTTTGAGGGGAGAGATAACAAACACATGAAACAATAAGTAAATAGGCTGCGGGAAAGAAAGCATCCGATGATAACATAAAAAAAAAATGATCTTAAATAACACAAAAAAAAAACGAACAGGTATAGAAACAACCTACATAAAACAAAAAAAAAAACATTAAAGCCAAACAAAAAAACAAAAAAAAAAAAAAAAAAGTCTAAAAAAGGCTAAAAAAGCTAAGAAAACGCAAAAAAAAAAAAAAAACGGCGACAGAATGAGCCGACGCGTCCCAAGGATCAGATAGAGAGAGGGAGCGTCTTCAGAAGAGAGCCAAGGAGACGCTACATTTCCCCCTGTGAAGTCCCTTTGGTAAGGCGGAGGAGCGATTGTCAGATCTATTAATTGGATGAGGCCCAAGGAAGGCTCAAAGACATTCGGGGAATCCGGGAGAAGGGAAGAACTGGGGGGTGGATGTGGGGGGGGTAAAAAGTCTTTTGGAGGGATTTTGTAGTTGGAGGGAGGGCCTGAGCTGGGGTTTTCGTTGAGGTGAAAGTAAATGCGTAGATAACGGTTTGGGCATACATACATTTACATACACACGATGAAGACTTACATATTACAGTCAACACACAAACACACAAAAACACACCACACACACCCCAAACACACACAACACAAAAACCAACACACACACACACACACACACTCACACACGAACATGGTCTGGATACTTTCCATTGTTATCGCAGCTATTATCATAAAGATTCGGGAATATCCAATATGTATGCTTATGTTGTATCTGTTCATATGCTTTATAGCAAGTACTTGCGTCGTTTATATAGTCTTGTATGTGATTCTGTGTACAAAACACATCTTGTCGCATATATTTATACTTACAAGACACGTTCTCCAGATCACTTTTATGCCCATTAAGAATAGAAAAAAACATTTTTTTCATTAAACAACAGTATATCACCCCTTCTTTTTCCCGGGGTTGTTCTTTTACGAAAGTTTTTTTGGGGACAACATTCCCTAAATACATCAGTCTACCAAAATTCTTCTTATCGTTTGTCCCGACTCACCTTTGTGTTTTTTACCCTTATTGTTATCAGTGCTGATGCTGGTTTGATTAGGTGGGAGGAGAAGAGGGAGAGAAAGATTGGTGAAGAGATAGGTAGATAGATAGATAGATAGACAGATCGATGAATTAATTAAGTGATATAAAAATACATACCCACACACACACACACACACACACACACACACACAAAAAACACACACATATTTTAATATAATAATATATATATATATACATTTTGAAATAATATATATATTTTATATATATATAATATATTATATATATAAAAATATTATATATATAAATATGTAAATTATATATATATATTAAAATTTTATATATATATAAAATTATATAATATATATACAATATATACACATTTTTAATTTTGTACACCACACACACACACACACACACACACAAAACCACACACACACACACACACCACACACACAACACTTCTTTTTTTAAAGGGTAGGTTCATGTCGACCCCCGTGGTCACAGCAGATACTTAATTGTATTTTTCATGTTGTGATGCTCTTGGAGTGGTACGGGGTGTGTCCCCGTTCCTTTCCCGGAGGTGCGGTGGCCCTTTTGGGGAATCATTCCTCTTTTTTCCCGGCTTGGGATCAGCACTTATTGGGGGGTTTGGGCCCACCCATGCTATTTAGGCAATCGGGGTGAAGTTCCTTCCCGGGGGAACAAGCGGCGCTCGGGACTCGAACCTCGATTCAGATTGCGTCGTGAATTTTTTGGTCCGACCCAAACCATTCGCCACCGGGCCCTTTGACGATCGGGGTTTCCCCATGATTTTTTCTTAGCAATTTAGAGCGGTGGTTTGCCATTGCCTTCCGCCCGGGTATTTATCGAGTCCCATCTCTATTTACCCGCACTGACTTGGCTGATTTGGGCCCACCCAGGGGCTAGGAGGCAATCGAGGTGAAGTTCCTTCCCCAAAGGGAAAAACAACGGGGCGGTGGGTGTCAAACCCCTCGAACCAGATGCCCGGACGTCTTGACCCCGACGCTCAAACCTTTCGGCCCGGCCCCCACACACACACACCCCACCCCACAAACACACACACACCCCACACAAACACCACACACACACACACACACACAACACACACACCACACACCCCACCCCACACACACACACCCACAACACACACACACACATATAATATATTATAATATAAAATATAATATTATAAAAACATACATAATACATGCAAACAACATAAAACTAATCATCTACATACATACATAATACAACATACATACAACATACTACTGTGGGGGGTTGTGTGTGTGGTGTGTGTGTGGGGTGTGTGTGTGTGTGGTGTGTTTGTGTGTGTGTGTGTGGTGTGTGTTTTTGGGGGGGTGTTTTGTGTGTGTGTGTTTTGTGTGTGGTGTGTGGGTGTGGTTGTGTTCTTTTGGTGTGTGTGTGTGTGTGTGTGTTTTAAAATACACACTAAAAACTATGAAACACACAACCATACAACATACACACACACACAAAACACACAACACACACACACACACACACACACAAAACCACACACACACACCACACACAATATAAAATATTATATTATATATATTTTTTAAATTATATTATATTTTTAAAATATATGTACTTTATTAATATATATATAATTATATATATATATAATATATATTAATATATATATTATATATAATTATATATTATAAAATACACATATAAAAACAAGCGTATACTAAAATTGTATATGTATATAATATAATAAATATATCCACCTGAAATTTACGTATAAATAATAGTTTCATACACATACAAGCGCATTCCACACACAGTATATAATATATTATATATATATATATATTATATATATAATATATATATATTATATAAATTTTTAAAAATTATAATATATAACAACAAATTGTGTATATTATGTATAGTAAAAACCCCAACACAGCGCGCGCGCGCCGCGCGCACACCCACACACACCACACAAACACCACACAAACCCCCACACACTCTTCTCTTCTCTCTCTCTCTCTCTCCTCCTCTCTCCCCTCTCTCTCTCTCTCCTCTCTCCTCTCCTTCTCTCTCCTCTCTACCTCTTACACTTTATCTTTAATCCAAAAATAAAACAAATTAACGGTATTTTTTGCTGTAGATCTGTTGGAAACAAAGTTTTATACGAAGTCGAAAAAAAAACTAGAAAGGGTTATATATCGTCAAAAGGGATTTTCCGGAAATTTAAAATTGTTGAAACAATTTTACTTAAAAGGATATGGTCCAATATTTTTTCTTTTCCTTTAAAAACGAAAGAAAAGAGAAACATATTGAAAAGCCTTTTGTTCAATTTAATGAGCTTAAAAGATAGAGGACATATTTAGAAGAGGTAAAAAGAAAGGGGGAAAAAAATAGAATAAGAACAGAGGCAAGACAAGATGCCAGAAATAAGGCTGTCAAGAAAATCAGTTTCATTTTTATACAGATACGAAGCTGGGAGAATGAGGGAGAGATAGATAGGCTGGTAGGTAGCTAGGTTGATAGATAGACAGATAGACAGACAGACAGACAAGCAGGCAGGCAGGCAGGCATGCAGACAGACAGACAGATATACAGACAGCAGAGAGACAGACGAAAACAACAGAAAACAGACAGACAGACAGCGAGAGACAGACAGACAAAAGCAACAAGCAGGGAGGCAGAACAGACAGACGGGAAAACAACGACAACAGACAACAGACAGGCAAAGAAAAAGACGAAGACAGACAAACAGACGACAGATAGACAATAGACAATAGACAATAACAGATAGACAGAGACAGACGACAGGCAATGGGTTTAAAGGCTAGATAGTAGATGGCTAGACAGAAGATAGATAATAGATGTAGATAGATAGTAGAGATAGTAGATAGATAGATAATAATAGATAGATAGAAGATAGATAGATAGATAGATAATAGAAAATAGATAGAAGAAATAGATAAAAGGTAGTAGATAAATTGGGGAAAACAGAAAAAAAAGATATATAGATAGATAAAAGATAATCTGACAGATCGATGGGTGGGTAGATAGAAGATGAATGGATAATAATTGGAAAGAAAAAAGAGAGGAGAGGCGAGAGCAAGAGGAGAGAGAGAAAAGAGAGAAGAGAGAAAGAGAGAGAGAGAGAGAGAGAAGAGGAGAGAGAGAAGAGAGATAGAAGAGAGAGAGAGAGAAAAGAGAGTGAGAGAGTTTTTTCTGTGTCAGTGTGTGTTCGTGGATATATACACACCACATACACACACACCCACACACAAAACAATCACACACACACACACCACGAACCACACACACACACACACCACACAAAAACACACACACACATAATATATACCATATGAATATATATAATATTAAATATTATATATATAATATATATATATATTATATTTATATATGTGTGGTGTGTGTTGTGTGTGTGTGTGTGTGGTGTGTGTGTGTGTGTGTGTGGTGTGTGTGTGTGTGTGTGTGTGTTATATATATACTATAATATATATTAAATTATATTATATATTATATATATATATATAATATTATATATATAATATTTATTATATATTTTGATATTAATATATCACAGGCAAAACGAACTCCAATTACAGCAAACCGTCTCAAAATCGATTCGAAGTTTTCCCTTTCCACCCGAGCGGAGGGCCCTGGGCGGCCCGAACACCGGGCCATAAAAAGTACCTGGTCATTTACTGCCCCTTCACGCCAGGTGCATGACGTAAGGGAGTGGGGTGAGTGGGGGGCAAGGGAAGAGGGGGAGTGGGGTGAGGGGGAAGGAGAGGATGACCCAAAACCGGGAAATGGTATTAACTTACTTCGGGCCCCGCTTTATATCTCGTTTTTTTTTTTTTTCTTTTTTTTTGTTTTTCTTTGTTTTAGGTATTCGACTGCTCGTGAGAAACAGGGGTCCAACATCATAAATACCCCATTAGTCTTTTTCCATATTTTTTAATGATTAATTTGTTTGGTAAGGGTTGCCTATTTAAATTTCTTAGTATATATGCATTTATGGTTTTCTTTCGTGTAATGGTATCATCTATAACGAACGAAGAGGCATAATAATTACACGGGATATCGTTTATAAATTATAAAGTATCAATTTTGAAAGGTACCAATATCTCACGCGACCATCATTTTACATGTTTCAGAGTATGTAGTGTACGATGGATATAAGGTATGAGTGATATTTTCATGTTCGAGAATAAAAAATAATCATGGATTGCAAACCCAAGAGATATACTGCATGAGGAATGATTGACTTGTTAGTGATTGCAAAAACAAGAAATTGTATGCATAAGACTCTTAGCTCAATTTTCAAAAATGTCCATCCATTTTGCATCGTTGAATGCACTGTTGAGATGAAATTGTTGCAAAATTAAATTACAATGAATATTGATTGTTTTTATATCGGCATGAATATTAATCCAATAAAGTCTCTTTGGGTTAATGGAATTTGATGAAAGTGTAAAATACTACGGGATTGTTATCTCCATATACTAATGAATCGTGCCAATGGCACACACACACACACACACGTGTGTGTGGATGAGTGTGTCTGTGTGTGTTAGAATATATATATAATATATATATATAAATTTAAAATAATATATTATATATATATATATA
>NC_051394.1:42914128-42919128 GCF_015228065.2 Penaeus monodon
CCTCTCTCTCTCTCTCTCTCTCTCCCTCTCTTCTCCTCTCCTCCTCTCTCTCTCTCTCTCTCTCTCTCTCTCTCTCTCTCTCTCTCTTCTTCTGTTCTACCTCCTCTCTTCTCCTCACTCTCTCTCTCTCTCTCCCTCTCCCTTCCATCTCTTCATCACCATTCGTGCTTGTATTAAAGTGATAGATATAAGTCTACATTTTATTTATGTTATCGAAAGAAATCGCTTTTATTAGTTGTGAGAATTCATTGTTTATTGTTTTTGGTCGTATGTTCGCGTGTTCTTTTTTTTTTCTTTTCGAAAATTTCTTTCTGGTGTTGTTATGTCTGCCTTCCGTGGGAATCAACGAGAGAGAAATAAACATGGAAGGAAGGAAACAAGGAAGGGAGGAAGCAAATAAAAAAGGAAGGATACAAATAACAAGAAAGGAAGGATACAAATAAACAAGAAAGGAAGGGAACAAATAAACAAATAAACATGGAAACATAAACAAGGAAGCAAAAAAATAAACAAGGAAGCAAACAATTAAACAAGGAAGGAAACAAAAAACAAACAAGGGAGGAACGAAACAAATCAATACTATTGATTGCCTCTTATGCTTTTCTCCCCCCCCCCCCCCCAATAAAGAGAAGGAGGAGAAGGGAGAGGAAGAGAAGCGAAGAAAGAGGAGGAGGAGGAAAGAAGAAAAGGACGGAGAAAGGGAAGGTGATGAAAGAGAAGCAGAAGAAAATAAGAAAAATTATATAAAAACGAAGAAGAATAAATTGTTTAGAAAAATGAGAGGAAGGAGAGAGAAAAAAAACAAGACAAGAGAGGAAAGATAAGAAGGAAAAGGGAGAAAATAAAGGAAGATGAGGAAGCAGAAAAAAAAAGGAAATAGAAGAACGCGGAAGAAGCGAGTAAAAGGGAAGAAGAGAATGGGAAAAAAAGGAGCGAATGTGGAAGAGAAAAAGAGGCGATGATAAAAAAGAAAGAAAGAAAAGTCTAGTTAAACAGAATGAGAAAACATCCTGAGAATTCCCTCCCCCCCCTCCCTCTCACTCCTCGTCACCCCCCCCCCTCCCCTCTCATCCTCGTCCTTCCTCTCTTCCCCTCTTTCGTTCCTGTCTTCCCCTCTTTCGTTCCTGTCTTTCCCTCTTTCGTTCCTGTCTTCCCCTCTTTCGTTCCTCTCTTCCCCTCTTTCCTTTTACCTTTCTTCTCTCTTCTCATTCTCCTTCCTCGCCCATTCCATTCCCCGTATCCTTTTCCCTTTCCCTTGTCTCCCTCCTTTCTCTTCAATTCCCTCCATCCTCTTTTCCCTTCCCTCTCCCCTCCCTCCCTTTCTTCCATCCTCCTTTTGTTTCCCTCCATCATCTCTCAGTCCTTGCTTCTCCATTTTCCTCCCACTAACTTCCCTCTTCCTTCTTCCATCTTTCTTCCTCCCTCATCCCCCCTTCCTTATTTCCTCTTTCTTCCTTTCCTATCCTTACCACCTCCCCTTCTTCCCCCTTCCTTCTTCCATCATTCTTAGCCCACTTTTCTTCCTTTCCCCACTTCCTTATTCCACCCCAATCCCCCCTTTCCTCATTGCCCGACTTTCTTCCTCCCACTTTCTTATTCCATCCCCCTTTTCTTCCTCCCCCCTTCCTTATTCTCCTCTTTCTTCCTTCCCTATTCTTCTTCCCCCCACTTTCTTTCTTTTCCCCTTCTCCTCCCATCCCTTCTCCTTATCCCCATCCCTTCTCCTTATCGTTCTCTGTTTATACCCACAATCAGGAAGACCAAAGAAGAAAGTGTTTAAATAACGAAAAAAAAAAAAAAAAAAAAAAAAAAAACGAAAAATAACGAAAATATCGAAAAATGACGAAAATAGGAGAGTATAAAGTTTACATCCTCGAGAATGAATAATGAAAGTGTTTGCTAACTTTTAGCTTCCTTAAAAAAAAGTTTAGAGAGAGAGAAAAAAAGAGCATCTTGTTTTGATACTTGTTCAGCTGTTTTTTTTTTTTTTTTTTTTTTTTGGAACATTTAGGAGCCATTATATACTATCCTTTCTTTCCTTCGCCTTTGTTCAAAACCATTGTTCACAACGAAACTCTTGTGTTTGAGTGATGATGATGGTGAACTGTTAATCTTCATTCAAAGCCTAAGTATGTTAAATAACTTAATGATATAAATGTTTAAAGTATATTTCGAGAGAAAAGTGGGAAAATTATGCAGGCTGATTTTGCCTAGCGTTCTAGTCTTAAAGCCCAGTCAGGAGCCTCTCATATATATATATATATATATATATATATATATATATATATATATATATATATATATAAAACAACACACACACACACACACACACACACACACACACACACACACACACACACACACACACACACACACACACACACACACACACACACACACACACACACACTCTCTCTCTCTCTCTCTCTCTCTCTCTCTCCCCCTCTCTCTCCCCTCTCTCTCCCTCTCTCTCTCCCCCTCTCTCTCCCCCTCTCTCTCCCCCTCTCTCTCCCCTCTCTCTCCCCCTCTCTCTATCCCCTTATACTCTCCCCTACTCATCTCCCTCCTTCATCTTTCATCTCTCTTCATCACCATATCTCTATACTTTCTCTCTCTCTCTCTCTCTCTCTCTCTCTCTCTCTCATCTCTTCTCATCTCATCATTATCTCTCTTCTTCTCTCTCTCTTCTCCACTATCTACTCTCTCTTCTCACAAATTACATTACTTACATATATATACATATATATACATATATATACATATATATTTACATTTATATATATATATATATATATATATATATACACATATATGCATATATATATACATATATATACATATATTCATATATTTTTCAGTGTTGGTAGAGGCCTTTTCCCCCTCATGATATAATGCAACTTGTACTCAATATATGTCTGTCTGTTCTGAATCACAGTGTGAGAGCGAAAATGGCATTAATTAGTCTTCAAACTTGAAACCTCAGTTATTTTTGTTATTCTTATTCATTTCCCAGAACCCTTATATATATATATATATATATATATATATATATATATATATATATATATATATATATATATATATATATATATATATATATATATATAATACACACATCAACGTGCATGTCATCTTCAAGACTTACAAATTTACGTTTAATATTAATGCCACTGTTTTTATTGATGTTTCATATATTTTTCCCTTTGCTTTTTTCCTTCTCTCAATTCAGTCGACAGACTTCAATGCGAAGCCTTTTGTTTTTTAAAAAGAAATATTGTGATAAATGTATGAATAATCATTAATGTCTATTGTTTTCATTTTCTTTCAAGTCTATTGAGTTCAAAATGGTGAAAAAAAAAAAATACGATTTATTTTGTAAATTACCAGATAGAAATCCGCTTTACTTTATATACACATATATTTTTGTGTCTAGTCGCACTGAGAATGTTGCATATACAAAAAAAAAAAAGTGAATGTTCAGCTTGAATATTTTTGTAAATAGTGTTTCAGTCATTTTTGTACATTATTAATGCTTGCATACAAATAAAGGGTATTATGCAACTCGACTTGTTATTATTTTAACCAGCTTGATATTGGACGCACACTCCCACTCTCTCACTTTCACTCATTCTCATTCACTCATTCACATTCACACTCACTTTCACTCTCATTCACATACACACTCACTTTCACTCATTCATTCTCTCACACTTTTACCCACACTTACTCTCGCTCGCGCACGCACTCACACGCACGCACGCACGCACACACACACACACACACACACACATACGCACGCACACACATACGCACGCACGCGCATACACATACACTCTTATTCTTATTCTTCCACACGCTCTCATTCTTAATCTTAATCTGACTCACTCTCACGCACGCACGCACTAACTCACTCTCTCTTTCTCCCACTTTCTCTTTTTCTCTCACTTTTTCACTATCTCATTTTCTCTCTCTGGCACTTTCTCACTTTTCTCTCATTTTCTCACTGACTTTCTCTCATTTTCTCACTCACTTTCTCTCTTCCCTTTTTTTCTCTCTCGCTTTCTCTCACTTTCTCACTTTTTCTCGTTTCTCTCTCTCTCTCTCTCACTTTCTCACGTTCTCTCTCTCTCACTTTTTCACTTTCTCTCTCTCTCTTTTCTCTCTCTTTCACTTTTACACTCTCACTCACTCACTCACTCACTCACTCACTCACTCACTCACACACACGCATCCATCACCATTCTCATTTTAATTTTATTATAATTACAAAATAAAATCCACAGGGTAGAGAGAAAAAATGGACGTATTAAAAAGTTTTAGCAAAGTGTATTTTCGACGAACGACCAAAAAAGTTGTGCATTTCTGAATAATAAATATGATTATGATTAAATAAATTCAGAAGTTTCTTTATCTCTCGAGAACCGTTGCTGTAAGTAGTTTTTGTTACAATTTTTTTTTTATCGTGTATTTTATGCATTGTGACACGTATTTTAATTTTGATATATATATATATTTCTTTTTATTGTTTTGTATTAATGTTATCATTACTGTTACTTATTATATTTTTTAACATTGTTCATCATTATCATTCTGATTACTATTACATTAACTACTGTTACGAACACTGCTAATGGTATTATTATTATTATCATTAACATAAACATTATTACCATTACCCTTATATTCATTAACACTACACATACCACCACACTCACTTGTTGTTACGGTTATCGCTCCTGTTATAATCACTACGCCCCCCCCCTCCCCTCGCTGCTGTCGTGGGGGGATATTTGCAAGGTCTTTTCTTCTCCTTCCATTTTCTTTCTCTTCTTCATCCCCTTCTTCTGTCCACTTATCCTAATCGTTAACTTTTTTTTTCTAACCCTTTTCGCCACTGTACTTTACCATGTTGTTATATGACCTTTGATGTCTAGCACTATTATAATCCATATCATTAGAATTATTAGCATTATCGTAATTTTTATTTGTACCCTTATCAG
>NC_051394.1:42921628-42926628 GCF_015228065.2 Penaeus monodon
TCTCTCTTTTTTTCTAGCCACACACTAATTAATTTTCTACTCGCTAATTTAATTGCGAGTCTGTAATATATGGGGCACCTGGAAACGTTTGTTGACTTTTCATTAATTGATAACAATGCCCGCAAAATGCAAAGACTCTTATCAGCTAGCGAAAACGAAGGGTATTCCGCTGTATTAATATATATATATATATATATATATATATATATATATATATATATATATATATATATATATATATATATATATAGTGTGTGTGTGTTGTGTGTGTTTGTTGTGTGTGTGTGTGTGTGTGTGTGTGTGTGTGTTGTGTGTGTGTGGTGTGTGTGTGTGTGTGTGTGTGTGTGTGTGTGTGTGTGTACGTGTGTGTGTACGTGTGTGTACGTGTGTGTGTGCGAGCGTGTGTGAGTGAGTGTGTGTGTGTGTGTGTGTGTGAGTGTGCATATGCGTGTGCGTGTGCGTGTACATGTGCATGTGCATATGCATGCGCGTGTGCGTGTACATGTACGTGTTTATGTGCGTGTGTGTCTGTAAGTAGGCCTCCTCTTCAGTTCCAATATGTACTTTGCTAAATTTTTGATTTCCATGTAACATTCCTTTTTCACCAAACTCAATACGAAGACTGATGATCAAATGACCAAATGGAAAAAAAAAACTCAAAAACCTATATCAATGTTGCCACAAACCCTCAAAATGTACTGTTATAAAACATATTTTGCCTCCCTTTAATGAACCACAAATATACGATCCAAATTATTTACGCAGATGTACAAAATTCGATACAGTGAAAAACAAAATTCAATAGTTTGATAAACACAGATACGCAAATGTAGAAAGTCAATATATATACACTAATTATGTATTTGATAATTAAAAACCACCAAACCAGCCATTGACAAACCAAAACTATTATAACAATCATTTTCTTTCGGATAAGTGAGGTAAATATAGCGATATATATGCCAATAAAAAGACCAATTATGCATTTGATCATTATAAAGGATTAACCGGCTGTTAGCAAACCACAGTTATAACTATCATCACATTTATTCCAGAAAATTAAATAAATATATCGATATATACGTCAATACTACTCTAATTATACACTTATTAATAATAATAAAAAAAATTAAACCAGCTATTGACAAACCACAATCATAACACCTACCACGTTCTTTCAGACAAATAGAATACAGCGATATTATACGCCAATAAAAAACACGCCAATTATACACTGATGATGATGATGATGATGATGATGATGATGATGATGATGATGATGATGATGATGATGATGATGATGATGATGATGATGATGATGATGATGATATAATATAATAAAAACAGCTATTGACAAACCACAATCATAACACCTACCACGTTCTTTCAGACATATAAAATACATCGATATATACGCCAATAACAAACACCAATTAAAAAATTTAATAATAATAATATAAAAAGAACATTAAACCAGCCATTGACAAACCACAATCATAACTGACTATTAAACCACCACTTGTTTTAGTTACAACCACTATCGACCACAAAAACTGCCTTAAACTATCCGAAACCATGTTATAAGAGAAAGGAGTGACGGAGAGACGGAGAGAGTGTTGGATAAAGAAGGAATTGAAGAAGGAAGTAAAGAAGAGACGAACGAGGGAGGGAAGGAAGGAAGGAAAGAAAGAAAGAAGAGTCGATGGAGGAAACGATAATTAGGTGAGTAATTGATGATAAAGAATAATGATAACATGTGTACTAATAAGATTTTTTTTTTTTTATGATACTAACAAATAACATTAACAGGATAATGGCAATAGTAATAATAACGATAATTATATAAGTTACAGAAAGATAATCAGAAAAGCACTGAAAAAAAATCAATATTAAGGATGATCATAACAACAGCAATATCAATAATGACGATAGAAATGATGATCAAATTAATCAGCTGTGATAATCAATCAGGTGCATTACATATGAAATAATTAAGTAAGGACGAAAACCAATAAAGAAAGAAAAAAAAAAGGAAGAGTTATAAGGGGGGTGGAGAAGCGGGAAGGGAGGGGGGTTGGAGGGGGGGGTTACTGACATGAAGAGGAAGGAGGGGAGGGGGGAGGGGGGGTAATCCTAGCGGTTCTAACCAACAATGTGTTTTAAAGTCGAAAGTCTGATGCCTATTATGTATGCAGATCGCCCTTGAGTTGTTTTTCAGACCTTGGAAGCTGACACAAAAGGAGGGGGGTGGGGGTTGGAAAGGGAGGGGGGAGGGTTGTGGACTGGTAAGGATGTGGAAGAAAAGTTGAATAATTTGGGGTTAGAGGGTAAAAAGAAAGTGGGCAAGAGAGAGAGAGAGAGAGGGGGGTGGGGAAGAGTGAAACAGTGAAGGGGAGAAAGAGAATGAAGGGGAGAGGGAAAGAGAGGATAAGGGAGAGAAGGAGGGAGAGAGAGAGAGAGAGAGAGAGAGAGAGAGAGGAGAGGAGAGGAAAAGAGAGAGAGAGAGAGACAAATATAGGGAGAAGAGAAAATGTACAGACCCACAAACAACAAAATAACTCCCTTCATAGACAGAGAAACACAAAATAACAAAAACAAAACAAAAACAAAAACAAAAACAAAAAAACATACAAACCAAATCACACAAAGACAAACCAAGAAAAAAAGACAAGAAAAACAAGAAAAAAAAAAAACCAGACAAAAAGACGCCACGTAACACAAAATGCAGAGAGGGGAAAAATCAACGAGAATAACACACAGCGGAGGCCACACGAGGGGATATGGCTGTGTGCGACTCAGCCCCGCGTGTGCTGAAATGCCATCGAAATAGAACGAGAAGAAAGGAGAGAGAGAGAGAAGAAAAGAAGAGGTAAGGAGGAGAGGGAGGGAGAGAGGGGGAGAGAGAGAGAAGAGGAGAGAGGAGAGAGGAGAGAGAGAGAGGGGAGGGAGAGGAGAGGAGAGAGAGAGAGATGAGAGGAGAGGAGAGGAGAGGAGAGAGAGGAGAGAGAGAGGGAGAGGGAGGGAGGAGGGGAAGGGGGGAGGGGGAGGGGAGGGAGAAGGAGGGGAGGGAGAGGAGGGAGAGGAGAGAGAGAGGAGAGAGAGTGAGAGAGAGAGAGAGAGAGAGGAGAGAGAGAGAGAGAGAGAGAGAGAGAGAGAGAGAGAGAGGAGAGGGAGAGAGGGAGGGAGGGAGAGAGAGAAAGAGAGAGAGAGAGAAAGAGAGAGACAGACAGAGAGAAAGAATAGAAAAAAAAAATTGAAATAGTTAAAAAAAAAAAAAAAAAATCCTTTACACATCGTTCATATATAATCCAATAAAAGGAAAAAAAAAAAAAAAAAAAAAAATATCAAATAGCGAATTATCCTATCGCTGTTTTCCTCTCTCTCCGTTTTAGAAAATAATAGCGATTTACGTGAAGGCGACAGACCAGAATTTATCGATTTGTATATATAAAGTTTATCTCTATCAGCATTATCATAATCTTATACATTACATGGCTCCAATTTGATTATCAATGTCGTTTATCTATGGTAATATTTGCAAACTTACAAGAATTCTTTAACACAAATCAAATATAAATACAAATCTTCAGGTTTTCATGTCGGTGCAATCTGTCGGTATTAATCAAATGCCCAAAAGGTTGTTTCTGATCAAACAAATGGGAAATATGAGTCTGTAAAATTTGTCAAACGTTGTATTTTTACGGTGAACAGCACGAGGTCGACCAAAAAAAAAAAAATCGACATCTATTTTTCATATATTTTCGCGACCACCTTCAAAAACAAGTTGGTTTTTATTTTTTTTTTTCTATTCATCAAAAGGAAATAGTTTTTTGTTGTTAATTTGCTTTTTACTTTCTTGTGGACTTTATCAACTTTTTTCTTGCTAAATGATTTTTCTATTTCTTTATTTTTTTTTCCTCATTGCACATCGCGAAGCCTATTTCTGCCCCCCCCCCCCTCAGGAATACTACTTATAATATGTCTAAAGACACTGTCGATCTCTCTTTATCGAAATCGCATTTTCACTCTCAGTCTAGCATACAGAAGACAAAAAAGAGAAGTAGCGAGAGAGAGAGAGAGAGAAAGAGAGAGAGCGAGAGAGAGAGAGAGAGAGAGAGAGAGAGAGAGAGAGAGAGAGAGAGAGAGAGAGAGAGAGAGAGTGAGTATGGAGGGTCATTAACAGACGGAACCGCTGACCTCACCTCGCGCCCCCCTACATTTCCTGCAGCTGCCCCCATACTTCCCGCAGCTGGTACCCGACGCCACGCATTCGGTGGACACTAACTGCTTGTGCCCGAGGATGACCCAGTTTACTCAGTTCGTGCCCAGCGCCCGACGTGATAAAGGTCGGTCCAGCCTACGCCACAAAAAACACAATGTATTTTTATAGGCAGCTGTCAGAACATAGCAAAAATACCCACAGACACAGTTATAGACTTCCAAGGTTGCTGCATCAAACCCAACACAACAGTAAAAAATCTAGGGGTACACGTAGATAGATACATGACATTTGAGACACACATTGATCACATCTACAGAAAAGTAATGGGCACTTTGATATACTTAAATCACATCAAAAATAAAATACCCACAGAAACAAGAATTGCTGTTTATACAAAACACTAGCACTTAGTATCATTAATTACTGTCTTAACATCTGGGGCTACACAAACAAAACACAAATACAAAGGACCCAAAAACTACAGAACTTCGCGGCAAGAATAGCACTAGGAAATGTAAATAAATATGACCACATCACACCACATATAAACAAACTAAAATGGCTAAAAGTACATCAGAAATACACCTATAACACATGTATTCTAATCCATAAAATCATACAAGGAAATTACCCAAACTGGCTATTACCTATACAAACAACAGGTAACATAACAGGTGTCCATACAAGGCAAAATAACTCCTAATATATCAGAAGATAGAACACAGAAACCGGGGCAAGAAATATGCAAATCCGAGGACTGGTGATCTGAAACCAATTA
>NC_051394.1:42936628-42946628 GCF_015228065.2 Penaeus monodon
TCATGATAATGTAATATATATATATTATATATATATATATATATATATATATATATATATATATATATTATATATATATTAATATACATATAATATATATACTATATTATATATATAGTATATATATATATATATATATATATATATATATATGATTATATATATATATATATGTATATAATATATATATAATATATATATACATATATGTATTATAATATATATATATATATATATATATAATATATATATATATATATATATATATATATATATATATATATATATATATATATATATATATAAGAAATAATGATCATGCTTACTGTAATGATGATAATGATAACACCATTAATGATGATAATAACGATAGTATTAATGATAATGTTAATAATAACAACAAAAATTATAAGGAAAATAATTATAATAATGTTGATAATGACAATAACAATAATAATGATAAAAATGTAGGTAATGACAATAATGATGACAACAATATGAATATGAATAAGAATAAGAATAATAAATGATAATGGTAATAATAACAAAATAGTCATTATAATGATAAAAGTAATAGTAGTAATAATAATGATAATGATGATAAGAATGAAGATGATGAAGGTGATGAGAAAAATAATGATAACAATAATGGTGATGAGAATGAGAGTACTGATGATGATAATGATAAGGAGAATAACAATGATGATAATGAAAATAATGATGATAATGAAAATAATGATGATAGTAATAATGATAAAAAAAAAATAGTATCAATGATATGATGGTAATGATAATAATGAAGAACAGCATCAATAAGATTAGTAGTAATAATGCTGAAAGTAACATGAATGAAAACAATCATGAAAATGATAATGATACTAAAAAATACCACTAAAGTTCATAAAAATAATAATAATATAATAATAACACGTTACAAGGACAATAACACCGAAAAGGGAAAAAAAATAAGTGAAAAAAGACCTAACGAGTCGAGGGAAATTATTGCAACTTTGCTGTTCATTTACACACTCATTTACCAAGGAGATTTGCAGTGTCACTGAGGGAGGTAAAAAGAGAAAAAGAAAAGAAAAAGTGGGAGGGAGAGAGAGATGGTGAATGTGGGAGGAGAGAGGGAGAGGAAGAAAGGGAGGATGTGTGAGTGCGGGGGAGGGAGAGAGAGAGAGAGAGAGAGAGAGAGACGGAGGAAAGGAGGGAGTGGGAGAGAGAGAAGGAATTGGAAAGCAGGGGAAGGAGGAAGGGTTAGAGAGAGGAGGAGGAGAGAGAGACAGAAAAAAGAGAGAGAGAGAGAGAGAGAGAGAGAGAGAGAGAGAGAGAGAGAGAGAGAGAGAGAGAGTCAGACAGACAGACAGACAGACCGACAAACGTGTCGATCGACGAATAAACACAGAGTCAGATAGAAAGATATTTGACTGTGTGACGAATTCTCCCTACCCTCACTTTCCCTCGCTTTCCCCCTCTTTCCCCCACGTCCAAAGAAAGTAGAGAATAAACACGTAAGAGAATAACAAAGCACAAGATTAAAGGGGAATAGAGAAGTACGAAAAATAACGAAGAGGAGGGGAGGGGGGGAGAAGGGGAAGTGGATGCTCCTGGTTGTTGGAATTTCTGTTCCTCGCAACAAAAATGTTCACTTACCAAAACAAAGGAAAAAATAATAATAATAATAATAAAAATAAAAATCACTTAATCAACAACAGGAAAATGAAGGAGTCCGTTTAATTAATAAAAGGAAAATAAGGGTCCATTTAATTCACAACAAGAAAATAAATGAAAGAGAAAATTACCCCAAAACAGGAAAAAAATTAAAGATTCCATTTAGTTAAGAAAAGGGATCCAAGTATCCATTTCGTAAAAAACATAGAAAGAGTTTTTCTTTTATTATAAAACATATAAAAATAATAAAAGGAATAGTAGGAAACAAGAAAAAATGCCTAAGTAAAAAAAATAGGGAAAGTACTCATTTAGTAAAAAAAAAAAAAAAAAAAAAAAAAAAAAAAAAAAAAAAAAAAACAGGAGAGAGAAGAGAGAGTGAGTGAGGAGAGAGAGAGAGAGAGAGAGAGAGAGAGAGAGAGAGAGAGAGAGAGAGAGAGAGAGAGAGAGAGAGAGAGAGAGAGAGAGAGAGAGCGAAAACTGTCCTTTTAGTATTAAAAATATATTTTTAAAAATAAAGAGAGAAAATAAACTGGAAAAGAAAAATCCCCACTTAACCAAAAAACAGGAAAATTAAGGGTCCATTTCATCAAAAACAGAAAAAGAAAACTGTCCTTTCAGTACAAGAAAAAAAAATACTTAGTCAAAAGCAGGAAAAATAAAATACCCACTTAGTAAAATCGCCAGTCAAAAAAGTGCCCTTTTACTAAAATTATCAGTCAAAAAAGTACCCTTTTAGTAAAATTATTAGTAAAAAAATTTCCCTCTTAGTAAAATCATCAGTCAAATAAGTCCATTTTAGTAAAATCATATAAAAAGTGTCCTTTTAGTAAAATCACCATTCAAAAAAAGTGCCCTTTTAGTAAAACCATCAGTCAAAAACATGTTTTAATCATGGGAGTAGCCACGTTTTTTCCAATGGATCCCCTGTCCTTCTGAAAGTCGATGGACATCACTGCTTCTCTCTCCCTTGTTTGCGTAAAGGGGAATAGGAGGAGTAACGCTAATTAAAGAACGAGGAAGAGAAAGAGAAGGCGAAAGTAAATACAGGCCACAGTATGAAGTTTACTGTTGCATTTTTTTTTCTTCTTCTTCTTCTTCTTTTTACGAATTCTTACTAAATTTCTGCACAACGTCGTGTGTCTCTACGTATTTATTTATTTATTTATTGTTTATCATTCTATTTTTATCATTATTTATTCATTATTAACTATTTATATATTGTTATATAGAGTATTATAGTATATTATTATATTACATTACTATAATTTATCATTTATTTTTTATTTATTTACTTATTTTTTACAATTTTATTTTGCAGAGGAGCATCCTAAAATAATATGATAATTTGTATGTTCCTTTAATGATGACTAATATATCATATATTGTTATCCATTAAGACGTATTGATATTAATTATTATTATTATTATTATTATTACTATTATTATCATTATATTTTTATTTATTTACTTATTTATTTACTTATTTATTTTGCAGAGGAGCATCCATAAAATAATATGATAATTGTGTATGTGTCTGTTAAAGTGATGACGCTAATGATATCACAATATACTGTTAATGCCACGAGTAAGGACGTGAAAGTAGTTATAATATGCGCAAAATAAGAGCACCACTAGTAACAACAATTGTGTTAACGGCAACCACAAAATAATAATGATAACCTATTCTTACTCTTATCATTATTGTCATCATGATCATGATCTCTATTATCATTATAACAATTTAATATTAAGTAGAACAACAACAATAACAACTATGATGATAATGGTATTTCAGGTGAAACAACAGTGATGATGATACTACTACTGCTACTGCTACTACTACTACTACTACTACTACTACTACTACTACTACTACTGTTACAACTACTACTAACCATAATAATAACAGCAACGATAGTTACAACAATAATAATAATGATGATGACAGTATCATCCTTTTGATAACTGTAGCAACAAAGCGTGATGATAATAACAGTAACAAAAATATGCGATAATGTTTAAAATGGCATTAACAAAGCACTCTGGAAAAATGCAAATCTTTACTAACACAGAATTCCAATTTCAAAATACATGTCTATCACAATTATTAAAAAAGAAAATCAGTATCTTCTACGATTTCCAATTTCTATGATGGACGGCACAGACTACAAATACGTTCACATATATATATACATTATTATTATTATTATTATTTTTAGATCCTTACACAGGTATGGTTTACTTTCATTATCTAATCGTTTGATCCCTGGGCAACGGACAGTCTACCTAGAGACCAGATAACGAACCCATTTTCTAATACGATATAATTACCATCATGAGCTGAGATGCCTTTATCATACACAGAATTCACATAATGGCATATCCAACAACAATGATTATGACAGCAATGAAAACAACAGGGCAACAGTAACAACACCGATAACTACTAATAATAAAAAGATGTATTGATAGTCCTCTCTCCTCAGCGATCGGTCATCCCGACCTCTCTGTGGGGAATAAACATCTAATTTCCTTCCTGATTGAGATGCTTACCCCCAATAGATCTTCAAAATTTAGTCTTGTTAAGTTAAGTCCTTTATTACCACTCCGGCTAACTGCACAGGCGTGGGTAAGCTGTGGTAAATTTGATGCACGGTCATAACGTATATAATGGTATTACATTTGGATTTTAGGCTATAACATTATTATGATAAGTACTATATCAGTTAAAGGAAAGGAACAGTTACACATCTAACACGCCGTTGTACAGCTTGGGTGTGGAAAGGCATTGCTTTATTTGGTATGCGGTCATGTGATACTACATTCCAAATTTAGGATACAACACAAGTATATCTTCTTAGGCATCAGAGGATATAAAATTGTTACATAGTTCTCCGTACCTCATGCTAGATGGTCTGAAAGGCTGTAACACATGACACTCTGAGATATAATGTACAAGTGTTCGCTTATATTCTTCATTACACTGTTTACACTTAGTTTCTTCGACCTCGTTTCGTGTGGAGTTCACCCATAGATTTTCATCAAACTTCGTTAATAAACTTTTGCGTATTTTTTGCGACAAACCAATTGATTAATAAGTAGGTAAATGCGCTCCATACTATAACTTACCCTTTTGACGGAGGTAATAATAATGGTAGCAATAATGATGATGATAACTTCAATTATAATTGTAATGATGTTTGGCTATACTTTTTCAGATGGAATGATAATCATATGATATGAACGATATTTATTATCATTTATAATTATCATTATGATAATCTTTTTCTCTCTAGATGAGGGTGAAAATGGTACCGTGTTGTATCATTATACTGTTGACACTGAATATGTGTATTTTTTAAATTTAAGTTATGTATATATTCTTATATGTTAATATACCTAAGTTCTGTGTGTGAAATGTGAGCCCACACGGGGACTTACTAGAATAACCTAAGTTACCTCATCATTTTGAGGTGTTATCTTTTGTCTCAATGAACTTGTCAGAGTAAAGAAGAAGAAGAAGAAGAAGGGAAAATCTCTCTCTCTCTCTCTCTCTCTCTCTCTCTCTCTCTCTCTCTCTCTCTCTCTCTCTCTCTCTCTCTCTCTCTCTCTCTCTCTCACTCTCCTCTCCTGCAACGAAAATCAAGCAAAGAAACTAAAAATATATATATTTCTCTCTCTCTCTCGCTCATTTCTCCCTGTCTCAAGTCTGACAGGTGAAGCTTTCGAATTACCTGTGACTAGAAAGAAGCCCTTGAAACATTACCTTAGAAAAAAAAAAAAAAAAAAGTGAAAAGAAAACGGGGGCAGGGAGGGGAGTCTTTAGCATTTATGATTTAGAATTCTGTTTGCGACGGATATGGCAGTCTGAGAGGATGAAAAAAGGTCACACAGAAAGAATTATTTGAAGTGAAATGTTCGATGATGGTGAGGAATGAAAGAGAATGTGGAAATGAAATGACTGAAAGAGAGAGGGAGAGAAAGAGTGAGGGGATAGGGGATAGATGGAGATATAAAGATGAGATCGATGGATAGATAGACAGGCAGAATGAGAATGAGAGACGGAGAGAGAGAGAGAGAAAGAGAGAGAGAGAGAGAGAGAGAGAGAGAGAGAGAGAGAGAGAGAGAGAGAGAGAGAGAGAGAGAAGGAGAAAGACGCGGAGAGAGATAAATAAAGAAGAGAGAGAGAGAGAGGAGAAAAGAAATGCTTCCGAAGAACAGATAAGATACGCGAGTATAAATTCCAGAGATACGAAGCAAAGGTTAAGATAGTTATGGAAGCGAGATAAGGCAAAAGACGAAAGGGAGGCAAAGAGGAACCGATAATTATTGAAGATAAGGGAGATAAAAAGCAAAAGGATAAAAAAGACACCCTCCCCCCCCCAAAAAAAAAATGAAATTGACACGAAAGCGGAGATGAGATAAGGAGGAAGAAAGGGTGAAAAGGAAAGAAAACAATGGCGAAGAAGAAGAAGAAGAAAAAAAGAAGAAGAAGAAGAAGAAAAAAGAAGAAGAAGAAGAAAAAAAAAGAAAAAGAAAAAGAAAACGAAAACGAAAGAAAGAAAGAAAAGAAAAGAAAAGAAAAAAAAAAAAAACGACCATCAAACAGGACAACGGACCATTTTCTTTTTTTCCCTTGGGGGGGGGGAGAGAGGCACCCAATCACGCTCTTCATTCTCAAAGAACAAATTTGGTCTCTCTCTGCCCTCGATTCTACAAACCAATTTGCGCTAATTAGGAGTAAATCTATCCAATCCCAGTGCAAATAAAAAAAAGAAGCACAAAAAAAAAAAAAAAAAAACGATCCCATATTTCTGTATTTATGATTATGATGTGGTAAAGCACAATAAGATATTAATAAAAACAATAATGTCTTTCCCTAATATCTACATAACCAATTTATGATAATAATAGATAATAACATAATCAACAATCAACCATGCATATAATAATAATAATGAATTAATCATTCTATAATAAAAAAAAAAAAAAAAAATAAAATAGATATAATATATACGGTAATAAAATAATAATATATAATAATATTAATAATAATAATAATAATATAATAATAATAATAATAATAATAATAATAATAATAGATATAATGATAATAATAATAACAACAATGATAATAACAACAACAACAACAACAACAACAACAATAATATTGATAAAATATAGAATCTGATTCACAAAATATATACGCATATTACGAGCGACGCGTTACCCCAAGGCTGAGAAACACGGAGATAGAGCGAGGATAATAAACAAAATAACTACGGTATAAGAAAGAAATGAAGGGTCTTACATTACAGAACGAAGACTGTATTTTGCACTGTATTCCTAACGCCAGAAAATACAGGAGGTCGTTTTTATCAATTTCAGTATATTTATTCGATGTTTATGGTCGTGATTGGTGTTATGTTTGTTATCTTCTTTTCTTTCTTATTCCTTTCTGTATCATGTTTTCTTATCCTTGTTCTCTTATGGGGATATATGTAGGTATGAAGTATAGATGAATATATATATTGCTTTGGAATGACTCCATGTTTCTGATTGTCTGTTCTGTCTATCTGTCTACCTGTCTCTCTCTCATCTCTCTCTCTCTCTCTCTCTCTCTCTCTCTCTCTCTCTCTCTCTCTCTCTCTCTCTCTCTCTCTCTCTCTCTCTCTCTCTCTCTCTCTCTCTCTCTCTCTCTCTCTCTTCTCTCTCTCTCTCTCTCTCTCTCTCTCTCTCTCTCTCTCTCTCTCTCTCTCTCTCTCTTATGTGTGTTTTTTTAGTGTGTTTATCCACGTATACACTTATATGTCTATACATTTACTTTTCTTCCTCCCCTTGCCAGTTCTTGTCCCTTCCCTTTTCAACTATTTTCGAAACGCAGCGCCAGAAAAGGTTGCAGGTTAGATGCTCGAAAACAAAATAGGTTTTGTTTTGTTGTTGTTGTTATTGTTGTTGTTGTTGTTATTATTGCTGTTGTTACTGTTTTTGTAGTTATTGATATTGTTCTAGTTATTATTACTGTTGTTGTTGTTTTTGTTGTTATTTTTGTTATTATTGTTATTGCTCTCGTTGTCGTTATTGTTGTTGTCACTGTTATTGTTGTAGTTATTATCACTGTTATTACTGTCGTGGTAATGGCAATGCTATTTCTATTCACGGGGATTTTTAGATGATGTTCGGATTAAAACTTTAATCTGTGTAGCATTTTGCAAAGTGTATTTCATCACATGATATATGTGGAGCGCTGACATTTTAGCTTTACACCTAAGTTTTTTTTCCTGCCTGTGAAATAATTTACTTTACTCTGTATCTAGATAACTATCCTATCCAATCTATCTATTTATCTATCTATCTATTTATTTATCTACCAGTCAGTTAATTAATCAGTCTATCCGTTATCTGTCTATCTATCTGTTTATCTGTCTGTCTCTCTATCTATTTGTTTGCCTGCCTGTCTATCTATCGACCTATCTATCTAGTTATCGCATACTGCTATTATTATGATTACCTCATTCAAAAAATACATCTATGTTATTTTTGCCTCATAGTGTGCTACTTCTACTAATAAAACGGAAAAAAAAAAAATAAAAATAACGAGTGAGAGAGAGAAAGAGAGAAGAGAGAGAGAGGTGGGGGATAGAGAGAGAGAGGGGGGGGGCTGGCAGAGAGAGGGAGACGAGAGAAAGAGAGAAAGAGAAAGAGAGAGAGAGAGAGAGAGATAGAGAGAGAGAGAGAAACAGAGAGAGAGACAGAACAAGAAAGAAAGAAAAGAAAGAAAGAAAGAGAAAGAAAGAGAGAGAGAGAGAGAGAGAGAGAGAGAGAGAGAGAGAGAGGGAAAACAATCACGACAAAGCAAAATTCACATTTGGCAACACACTCCTCGCAAGCGGACCCAAACACATATATATCTTCCTCTCCGGAGCCAATTCGGATAACACACATGACAAACAGACGATACGTTGAGCGAAAACCCAATTCCGAGGTTAACGAAAACGCCAAACGAGATATACAGCGTATCCGAATTCCTTATAACAAGAATTCCAAATCGTACAGCATAACGTTAATGCATATTGTTTTCCATCAGCGTAAAGCGTGTGGATTCCTCTCTCATATGTTAAGTGTGATTGCAGACGCGTAGGTGAGAGGATGGGAGGAAGGGAGGGGGAGGGGAAGGTGGGGGGAGGTGGGAGGGGAAGGAAAGAGGGAAGGGAGGGGATGGGAGGAGGAAGGGGAAGAGGTAGGAGAGATAGGAGGGGAGGGAAAGAAGAGGTGGGAGGAGAGGAGGAAGGAGGAAAGGAAAGAGGGAGGGGAAATGAGAGGGAAGGAGGGAGAGGTGGGAGGGAGGCGAAGGAAGGGAGAGGAGGAAGTGAATGAAAGAAAGGGATAGAGACAAGGGAGGGGAAGGAGGGAAAGGGAGATGGGGGAGAGATAGGAGCTAGGGAGGAGGAGGTAAAGGGGAGAAGAGGGTGTAGAGGGAGACAGAGAGAGGATGGAATGGAAGGATTGCAATTTTTATTTATTCATTTATTTACTGTATTGTGTATTATTTACTTATCTATTCTTTGTTTGTTTATTTATTTTCATCTTATTTTTCCATTTACCATCCTGGCATCCTTCACAATCGAGACAAGTTTTGATTCATGGTTATAACATTACATTATGATAATGCCTTACAAATTTTAGGATACAAAACGGTTAAATCTTCCAATACACAACTACGATAAATACATAAGTTTTGCACCTCATGCTATGTAGCCTGGGTAGTTGTACTGTATGGCACTCTGATATACAGTATACAAATATCCATTTAGATTGCACTATTAACTGCCAGTATAGCCTATACCCTAAACTAATTCTCATGGTTACAGTATTTGTTTATTCTTTTGTTTATTTGTGTATTTATTAATTTATCTATTTATTTTTTTTACTTTGCAAACTAGTCATAACGCTCAACGGAATTGCTGTCAAGTCTCTGAGCAGTGGCGTTCTTGCAGGAGGATTTTGGCAAGTGTAAGATCCAGGTAAGAAATATTTCAGAATCCACAGTATGTTTACACTATTTGCCATATGCTGACCTTGCTAATCGACCAGCATATCATACTTCGGGATTCCAAACATGCGACGGTATCAACATGTAATATATAACTTCGCACCATTCTTTTGCTCGACATGAGTTTATCCTGATATCTTTTGCAATATTTACAGCACCTTTGTCGATCGTATTCAGAGACCGAATGACGAAAAAACGACTCCCAAGCCTTTATTCAGTAAGCTTTATGTGTCCAGAAGTATTCCTACCGATTCAGCTTATTCAGTACTAACC
>NC_051394.1:42959128-42961628 GCF_015228065.2 Penaeus monodon
GTGTGTGTGTGTGTGTGTGTGTGTGTGTGTGTGTGTGTGTGTGTGTGTGTGTGTGTGTGTGTGTGTGTGTGTGTGTGTGTGTTTGATTGCTTGTTTGTTTTGTTTTGTTTTGTTATAAGTGTGTATTTCAAGATGGATTAGTTATTTTTTGTGGATGCGCATTTGTGCATGTGGATATCCATTCTGGCTGTGCATTCTAGACAGAGAGAAAAACAACAATATGAAATCGACTTTGTGTGTTTGTGTCTGTATGTATGCGTGTTTTGTGCTTGTCTGTTTATCATGCATGCATGTATGTGAGTATGACGTGTGTTTGTAGATATATAGGAATACACGAAATACGACGCAATGTTTAAGCACAGATTTTAACACAAACTTATCCTAAACACACACACACACACACACACACACACACACACACACACACACACACACACACACACACACACACACACACACACACGCACGCACGCACGCACGCACGCACGCACGCACACAAGGAAACAAACAAAATATTTTTCCCTCGCTCTCAGTGTACACTGCCCTTTACGCCTCTCAGCCAAAAGGTCGAAAATGTTCCAAAAATAGCTTCTAAACGTCAATTAGGGCTCACCGAAGAGAGATGTGAACACGGTAAGGCGTCGGAGAAAACGGCGTCACAGAAAACGGTTTCACAGAAAACGACGTCAGAGAAAACGACGTTGCAGAAAACGGCGTCACAGAAAACGAAGTTGCAGAAAACAGCGTCGCAGAAAACGACGTCACAGAAAACGAAGTTACAGAAAACGGTGTCACAGAAAACGGCGTCACAGAAAACGAAGTTTTGCGTCACAAAAACGAAGTTACTGAAAACGGCGTCGCAGAAATCGACGTCGCAGAAAACGGCGTCACAGAAAACGACGTCGCAGAAAACGAGATTACGGCCGGAGGGGGTATTGAGAGAGGGAAAGTTTCATGTAGTTTTTTTTCTCTCTTGTAGTTTCTCTCAAATCCTACCCTCCCATATCCTTCTCTCTCTCTCTCTTTCTCTCTCCTCTCCTTCTCTACCCCCCCTCTCTCTCTCTCTTTCCTTCTCTCCTCTCTTTCTCTACCCTCCCCCCTCTCTCTCTCCTTCTCTCCCTCCCTCCCTCCCACCCACCCACCCTTCCTCCCTCCCACCCTCCGTCCTTCCCTTCTCCCTCCCCTCCTTCTCTCTCTCTCCTCTCTCCCTTCCCCCCTCTCCCCTCTCCCCTCCTCTCTTCTTAACCCAAGCGAGGAAGCTCCTTTGCCTTCTTAACTCAGAGACATTTCTTCAGAGTCCTCGCGGATTATGGGACCAGAAGAAGGCTCTTGCATATTGAATGAGATTATCAGAGCCTAAGGAGTGGGCTGGAATGGACTGCTCAACCGGCTCTCTGTCTCTACGTCTCTGCTCTCTCTCTGCTCTCTCTTTCTCGCTCTCGCTCTCGCTCTCTCGCTCTCTCTCTCTCTCTCTCTCTCTCTCTCTCTCTCTCTCTCTCTCTCCTTCCCAACCCCCCCCCCCTCTCTCTCTCTCTATCTCTTTCTTTCTTTCTTTCTTTTTATCCTTCTCCCTGTCTCTTGTGTGTTTGTGCATATATTTGTTTATCTTTGTTTATATATCTATCTCCATCTCCATATCTTAATCTCTCTCTATCTATGTGTAACCCCTCTCTCTCTCTCTCTCTCTCTCTCTCTCTCTCTCTCTCTCTCTCTCTCTCTCTCTCTCTCTCTCTCTCTCTCTCTCTCTCTCCTTCTTTCTCTCTCTCTCACACATACGAGGCTAAGACCACACGCGAAAGGATTAACTGATAAGCTTTTGTTACGAAATTCTCCCATCGCTTGCAAAGGTCCAGGTTGCAACGATATTGCTAGGGCTGTTGCATAATTAGTCCGTGTGATCCGGGCGGCCGAAAGCGTGTGACGATTGTATCAATGTTTCGTGGAAGGGAGGGAGAGAGAGGAGGGAGAAATTAAGAAAGGGAGAGAGAGAGAGAGAGGAGGGAGGAATTAAGAAAGAGAGGGAGGAAGAGAGAGAGGAGGGAGAAATCAAGAAAGAAAGGGAGGGAGGAATTTAAGAGAGAGAGAGAGAGAGAGTAGAGGAAGAATTAAGAAGAGGGAAGAGAGAAGGGATACGAAGGTAAGAGAGAAGGCGGGTTGAGATTGAGGGATGAAAAGAGATAAAAGAAAATCGAGAGAATGGAGGAATCGTGAGAGGGGAAGAGAGAAGGGGAGAATTGAGGAAGAGAATGAGAGAAGTAAAGAATTAAGAGAGAATGAAATAACTGAGAGAGAAAAAGAGAGAAGGTAAGAATTGAAAGAGAAAATAAGAGAATGAAAGAATTGAGGGATGAAAAGGGAGAAGGAAAGAACTGGAGAGAAAGAGAGGAGGGAAGAATTTAGAGACAATAATAGAATAAAAGAAATGTAAGATAGAAAGAGAGAAGGAAAGAACTGAGTGATAAAAAAAAATGTAACGTATTAAGGGGAGAAAACAGAGAAA